>NC_141874.1:727302283-727606033 GCF_056163025.1 Triticum urartu
TCTACAACATAGTTATGCAAATACTATCAGGACTAAGTTCATGATAAATTAAAGTTCAATTAATCATATTACTTAAGAACTCCCACTTAGATAGACATCCCTCTAGTCATCTAAATGATCACGTGATCCAAATCAACTAAACCATGTCTGATCATCACGTGAGATGGAGTAGTTTTCAATGGTGAACATCACTATGTTAATCATATCTACTATATGATTCACACTCGACCTTTCGGTCTCTAGTGTTCCAAGGACATATCTGCATATGCTAGGCTCGTCAAGTTTAACCCGAGTATTCCGTGTGTGCAAAACTGGCTTGCACCCGTTGTACGTGAACGTAGAGCTTATCACACCCGATCATCACGTGGTGTCTCGGCACGACGAACTGTCATGCGACCGTGTATACTCAGGGAGAACACTGATACCTTGAAATTTAGTGAGATATCATCTTATAATGCTACCACCGAACTAAGCAAAATAAGATGCATAAAGGATAAACATCACATGCAATCAAAATATGTGACATGATATGGCCATGATCATCTTGCGCCTTTGATCTCCATCTCCAAAGTACCGTCATGATCTCTATCGTTACCGGCATGACACCATGATCTCCATGATCTTGATCTCTATCAATGTGTCGTCACATGGTCGTCTCGCCAACTATTGCTTTTGCAACTATTGCTATCGCATAGCGATAAAGTAAAGCAATTACAAGGCACTTGCATCTTATGCAATAAAGAGACAACCATAAGGCTCCTGCCAGTTGCCGATAACTTTAACAGAACATGATCATCTCATACAACAATTTATATCTCATCACGTCTTGACCATATCACATCACAACATGCCCTGCAAAAACAAGTTAGATGTCCTCTACTTTGCTGTTGCAAGTTTTACGTGGCTGCTACGGGCTGAGCAAGAACCGTTCTTACCTACGCATCAAAAACCACAACGCGGTATAGTGATTGCTTTTTGATCTTCAGAAAGAACCCTGTTCATTGAATCTGATTCAACTAAAGCTGGAGAAACAGACACCGCTAGCCATCTGTGTGCGAGGCACATCGGTAGAACCAGTCTCGCGTAAGCGTACCATAATGTCGGTCTGGGCCGCTTCATCCAACAATGCCGCTGAATCAAGAATAACCTAGTGACGGTAAGCAATATGTATATACCCACGCCCACAACTCCTTTGTGTTCTACTCGTGCATATAACATCTATGCATAAACCTGGCTCTGATACCACTGTTGGGTAACGTAGTAATTTCAAAAAAATTCTACGCACACGCAAGATCATGGTGATGCATAGCAACGAGAGGGGAGAGTGTCATCCACGTACCCTCGTAGACCATAAGCGGAAGCGTTATGAGAACGTGGTTGATGTAGTCGTACTTCTGCACGATTCGACTAATCCAAGTACCGAACATACAACGCCTCCGAGTTCAGCACACGTTCAGCTCGGTGATGTCCCACGAACTCCGATCCAGCAGAGCTTCGAGGGAGAGTTCCGGCAGCACGAAGGCGTGATGACGGTTATGATGATGCTACCGACACAGGGCTTCGCCTAAGCACCGCTACAATATGACCGAGGTGGATTATGGTGGAGGGGGGCACCGCACACAGCTAAAAGATCAACTGATCAACTTGTGTGTTCATGGGGTGCCCCCTTCCCCCGTATATAAAGGAGTGGAGGAGTGGGAGGGCCGGCCCTCTACTATGGCGCGCCCTGGGGAGTCCTACTCCCACCGGGAGTAGTTTTCCCCCCTTGCATGTAGTAGGAGTAGGAGAGAAGGAAAGGGAAAAGAGAAGAGAAGGAAGGAGGGGGCGCCGCCCCTCCCCCTAGCCCAATTCGGACTAGGCCTTGGGGGCGCACAGCCTCCCCTCTCTCTTTCCCCTAAAGCCCAATAAGGCCCATATACTCCCTGGCGAATTCCCGTAACTCGCCGGTACTCCGATAAATACCCGAACCACTCAGAACCTTTCCGATGTCTGAATATAGCCTTCCAATATATCGATCTTCACGTCTCGAACATTTCGAGACTCCTCGTCATGTCCCTGATCTCATCCGGGACTCTGAACAACCTTCGGTACATCAAAACACATAAACTCGTAATATCGATCGGCACCGAAAGTTAAGCGTGCGGACCCTACGGGTTCAAGAACTATGTAGACATAACCGAGACTCATCTATGTTCAATAACCAATAGCACAACCTGGATGCTCATATTAGCTCCTACATATTCTACGAAGATCTTTATCGGTCAAACCGCATAACGGTATACGTTGTTCCCTTTGTCATCGGTATGTTACTTGCCCGAGATTCGATCGTGGTATCTCAATACCTAGTTCAATCTCGTTACCGGCAGGTCTCTTTACTTGTTCCGTAATGCATCACCCCGCAACTAAATCATTAGTCACATTGCTTGCAAGGCTTATAGTGATGTGCATTACCGAGAGGGCCCAGAGATACCTCTCCGACAATCGGAATGACAAATCCTAATCTCTATCTATGCCAACTCAACAAGTACCATCGTAGACACCTGTAGTGCACCTTTATAATCACCCAGTTACGTTGTGACGTTTGGTAGCACACAAAGTGTTCCTTCAGTATTCGGGAGTTGCATGATCTCATAGTCTTAGGAACATGTATAAGTCATGAAGAAAGCAGTAATAACAAACTAAACGATCATCGTTCTAAGCTAACGGAATGGGTCAAGTCAATCACATCATTCTCTAATGATGTGATCCCGTTAATCAAATGACAACTCATGTCTATGGCTAGGAAACTTAACCATCTTTGATTCAATGAGCTAGTCAAGTAGAGGCATACTAGTGACACTCTGTTTGTCTATGTATTCACACATGTACTAAGTTTCCGGTTAATACAATTCTAGCATGAATAATAAACATTTATCATGATATAAGGAAATAAATAATAACTTTATTATTGCCTCTAGGGCATATTTCCTTCAGGCTTGATCGTGCGGTGACATGTTTCTAGAGGCGGGTGTTAAGCACCTTGTTGCTCCCTCGTTAGACCATGCTCCGATCCTCTTGAGGTACTTATCCAAGCCACCAAGAGAGAGTACTGGTAGGAGATGTCACCACTATGAAGTGGCTTGGGAGCGCGACCCGACGCTGCCCGAGGTAATCATGCAAGCCTGGACTTCAGCTGGTGTCATTGGCAACCTTGGTGACGTGGCTGCGGCCTTTGGTGATCTCATGCAAGCGCTTCATGGGCGGAGTAAAAAGCAATTCGGTAATGTGGTCAAGGAAATAAATAAATCACGTACTCGTCTCGAGGAACTAATGGCTATGAATGCTGATCAGAGGACCATTAGAGAAGCTACTGACCGCATGAATGAGCTTCTTTACAGGGAAGAGATGATAAGGATGCATCGTTCTTAGATTGACTGGCTGCTGGAGGGCGACCGAAACACAAAATTCTTCAACCGTAAGGCAGTTTGGCGTGTGCGTCAAAACAGAATTAAATCACTTTGTGGATGATAGTGGTGTTGTTGGGGAACGTTGCAGAAAACAAAAAATTTCCTACGGTTTCACCAAGATCCATCTATGAGTTCATCTAGCAACGAGTGATCAGATGCATCTACACACCTTTGTAGATCGCGAGCGGAAGCGTTCAAAGAACGGGGATTAGGTAGTCGTACACGACATGATCCAAATCACCGGAGATCCCAGCACCGAACGGACGGCACCTCCGCGTTCAACACACGTACAGTCAGCGTAACGTCTCCTCCTTCTTGATCCAGCAAGGGGAGAGGAGAGGTTGAGGAAGATGGCTCCAGCAGCAGCACGACGGCGTGGTGGTGATGGAGCTGCAGTACTCCGGCAGGGCTTCGCTAAGCTCTATGGAGGAGGAGGAGGTGTTGGAGAGGGAGGAGGAGGCAACCAAAGGCGTGGCTCAAAAAGCCCTCCTTCCCCTACTATATATAGGGAGCCCAAGGGGGGGCGGCCCTAGGAGATCCAATCTCCTAGGGGGCGGCGGCCAAGGGAGGAGTCCCTCCCCCCCAAGGCACCTAGGGGTGCCTTCCCCTAGTGGGACTCTTCCCTTTTGTGAACCCTAGGCGCATGGGCCTCTTGGGGCTGGTGCCCTTGGCCCATGTAGGCCAAGGCGCACCCCCTACAGCCCATGTGGCCCCCCGGGGCAGGTGGCCCCACCCGGTGGACCCCCGGCACCCTTCTGGTGGTCCCGGTATAATACCGGTGACCTCGAAACTTGTCCCGATGGCCGAAATAGCACTTCCTATATATAATTCTTTACCTCCGGACCATTCTGGAACTCCTCGTGACGTCCGGGATCTCATACGAGACTCCGAACAACATTCGGGTTACTGCATATACATATCCCTACAACCCTAGCGTCACCGAACCTTAAGTGTGTAGACCCTACGGGTTCGGGAGACATGTAGACATGACCGAGACAACTCTCCGGTAAATAACCAACAGCGGGATCTGGATACCCATGTTGGCTCCCAAGTGTTCCTCGATGATCTCATCGGATGAACCACGATGTCGAGTATTCAAGCAACCCCGTATACAATTCCCTTTGTCAATCGGTGTGTTACTTGCCCGAGATTCGATCGTCGGTATCCCAATACCTCGTTCAATCTCGTTACCGGCAAGTCACTTTACTCGTACCGTAATGCATGATCCCGTGACCATACACTTGGTCACTTTGAGCTTATAGTGATGATGCATTACCGAGTGGGCCCAGTGATACCTCTCCGTCATACGGAGTGACAAATCCCAGTCTTGATCCGTGTCAACCCAACAGACACTTTCGGAGATACCCGTATTCTACCTTTATAGTCACCCAGTTACGTTGTGACCTTTGGTATACCCAAAGAACTCCTACGGTATCCGGGAGTTACACGATCTCATGGTCTAACGAAAGGATACTTGACATTGGAAAACTCTAGCAAACGAACTATACGATCTTGTGCTATGTTTAGGATTGGGTCTTGTCCATCACATCATTCTCCTAATGATGTGATCTCGTTATCAACGACATCCAATGTCCATAGTCAGGAAACCATGACTATCTGTTGATCAACGAGCTAGTCAACTAGAGGCTTACTAGGGACATGTTGGTGTCTGTTATTCACACATGTATTACGATTTCCGGATAACACAATTATAGCATGAATAAAGACAATTATCATGAACAAGGAAATATAATAATAATGCTTTTATTATTGCCTCTAGGGCATATTTCCAACAGTCTCCCACTTGCACTAGAGTCAACAATCTAGTTACATTGTGATGAATCGAACACCCATGGAATTCTGGTGTTGATCATGTTTTGCTCTAGGGAGAGGTTTAGTCAACGGATCTGCTACATTCAGGTCCGTGTGTACTTTACAAATATCTATGTCTCCATCTTGAACATTTTCACGAATGGAGTTGAAACGACGCTTGATGTGCCTTGTCTTCTTGTGAAACCTGGGCTCCTTGGCAAGTGCAATAGCTCCAGTGTTGTCACAGAAGAGTTTGATTGGCCCCGACGCATTGGGTATGACTCCTAGGTCGGTGATGAACTCCTTCACCCATATTGCTTCATGTGCTGCCTCCGAGGCTGCCATGTACTCCGCTTCACATGTAGATCCCGCCACGACGCTCTGCTTGCAACTGCACCAGCTTACTGCCCCACCATTCAAAATATACACGTATCCGGTTTGTGACTTAGAGTCGTCCAGATCTGTGTCGAAGCTAGCGTCGATGTAACCCTTTACGACGAGCTCTTCGTCACCTCCATAAACGAGAAACATTTCCTTAGTCCTTTTCAGGTACTTCAGGATATTCTTGACCACTGTCCAGTGTTCCTTGCCGGGATTACTTTGGTACCTTCCTACCAAACTTACGGCAAGGTTTACATCAGGTCTGGTACACAGCATGGCATACATAATAGAACCTATGGCTGAGGCATAGGGGATGACACTCATCTCTTCTATATCTTCTGCCGTGGTCGGACATTGAGCAGAGCTCAATTTCACACCTTGTAACACAGGTAAGAACCCCTTCTTAGACTGATCCATATTGAACTTCTTCAATATCTTATCAAGGTATGTGCTTTGTGAAAGACCTATGAGGCGTCTCGATCTATCTCTATAGATTTTGATGCCTAATATATAAGCAGCTTCTCCAAGGTCCTTCATTGAAAAACTCTTATTCAAGTAGGCCTTAATGCTGTCCAAGAGTTCTATATCATTTCCCATCAAAAGTATGTCATCTACATATAGTATGAGAAATGCTACAGAGCTCCCACTCACTTTCTTGTAAACGCAGGCTTCTCCATAAGTCTGCGTAAACCCAAACGCTTTGATCATCTCATCAAAGCGAATGTTCCAACTCCGAGATGCTTGCACCAGCCCATAAATCGAGCATTGGAGCTTGCACACCTTGTCAGCATTCTTAGGATCGACAAAACATTCCGGCTACATCATATACAATTCTTCCTTAAGGAAACCATTAAGGAATGCCGTTTTGACGTCCATTTGCCATATCTCATAATCGTAGAATGCGGCAATTGCTAACATGATTCGGACAGACTTTAGCTTCGCTATCGGTGAGAAAGTCTCATCGTAGTCAACCCCTTGAACTTGTCGATAACCCTTAGCGACAAGCCGAGCTTTATAGATGGTCACATTACCATCCGCGTCTGTCTTCTTCTTAAAGATCCATTTATTTTCTATGGCTCGCCGCTCAATGGGCAAGTCAGTCAAAGTCCATACTTCGTTTTCATACATGGATCCTATCTCGGATTTCATGGCTTCTAGCCATTTGTCAAAATCCGGGCCCGCCATCGCTTCTTCATAGTTCGAAGGTTCACCGTTGTCTAACAACATGATTTCCAAGACAGGGTTGCCGTACCACTCTGGTGCGGAACGTGTCCTTGTGGACCTTCGAATTTTAGTAGGATCTTGATCAGAAGTATCTTGATCATTATCATTAACTTCCTCTCTAGTCGGTGCAGGCACCTCAGGAACATTTTCTTGAGTTGCGCCATTTTCCGGTTCAAGAGGTAATACTTCATCAAGTTCTACTTTCCTCCCACTTACTTCTTTCGAGAGAAACTCTTTCTATAGAAAGGATCCATTCTTGGCAACAAAGATCTTGCCTTCGGATCTGAGGTAGAAGGTATACCCAATAGTTTCTTTAGGGTATCCTATGAAGACGCATTTTTCCGACTTGGGTTCGAGCTTTTCAGGTTGAAGTTTCTTGACATAAGCATCGCATCCCCAAACTTTTAGAAACGACAGCTTAGGTTTCTTCCCAAACCATAATTCATACGGTGTCGTCTCAACGGATTTCGACGGAGCCCTATTTAAAGTGAATGCGGCAGTCTCTAAAGCATAGCCCCAAAAAGATAGCGGTAAATCGGTAAGAGACATCATAGATCGCACCATATCTAATAGAGTGCAATTATGATGTTCGGACACACCATTACGCTGAGGTGTTCCTGGCGGCGTGAGTTGTGAAACTATTCCACATTTTCTTAAGTATGTGCCAAATTCGTGACTCAAGTATTCTCCTCCACGATCTGATTGTAGAAACTTGATTTTCCTGTCACGTTGATTCTCAACCTCACTCTGAAATTCCTTGAACTTTTCAAAGGTTTCAGACTTGTGTTTCATTAAGTAGATATACCCATATCTACTCAAGTCATCAGTGAGGGTGAGAACATAACGATAGCCACCGTGAGCCTCAACACTCATTGGACCGCACACATCAGTATGTATGATTTCCAATAAGTTGGTTGCTCGCTCCATTGTCCCTGAGAACGGAGTCTTGGTCATTTTACCCATGAGGCATGGTTCGGACGTGTCAAATGATTCGTAATCAAGAGACTCTAAAAGTCCATCTGCATGGAGCTTCTTCATGCGTTTGACACCTATGTGACCAAGGCGGCAGTGCCACAAGTATGTGGGACTATCATTATCAACCTTACATCTTTTGGTATTCACACTATGAACATGTGTAGCATTACGCTCGAGATTCATTAAGAATAAACCATTCACCATCGGAGCATGACCATAAAACATATCTCTCATATAAATAGAACAACCATTATTCTCGGATTTAAATGAGTAGCCATCTCGAATTAAACGAGATCCCAATACAATGTTCATGCTCAAAGCTGGCACTAAATAACAATTATTGAGGTTCAAAACTAATCCCGTAGGTAAATGAAGAGGTAGCGTGCCGACGGCGATCACATCGACCTTGGAACCATTCCCGACGCGCATCGTCACCTCGTCCTTCGCCAGTCTCCGCTTATTCCGCAGCTCCTGCTTTGAGTTACAAATGTGAGCAACTGCACCGGTATCAAATACCCAAGAGCTACTACGAGTACTGGTAAGGTACACATCAATTACATGTATATCACATATACCTTTTGTTTTGCCGGCCTTCTTGTCCGCTAAGTATTTGGGGCAATTCCGCTTCCAGTGACCACTTCCCTTGCAATAAAAGCACTCAGTCTCGGGCTTGGGTCCATTCTTTGGCTTCTTCCTGGCAGCTTGCTTGCCGGGCGCGGCAACTCCCTTGCCGTCCTTCTTGAAGTTCTTTTTACCATTACCCTTCTTGAACTTAGTGGTTTTATTGACCATAAACACTTGATGTTCCTTCTTGACTTCTACCTCTGCTGATTTCAGCATAGCAAATACTTCAGGAATGGTCTTTTCCATCCCCTGCATATTGAAGTTCATCACAAAGCTCTTGTAGCTCGGTGGAAGCGACTGGAGGATTCTGTCAATGACCGCGTCATCCGGGAGATTAACTCCCAGCTGAGTCAAGCGGTTATGTAACCCACACATAGTGAGTATGTGCTCACTGACAGAACTATTTTCCTCCATCTTACAGCTGAAGAATTTGTCGGAGACTTCATATCTCTCGACTCGGGCATGCGCTTGAAAAACCATTTTCAGCTCTTCGAACATCTCATATGCTCCATGTCTCTCGAAACGCTTTTGGAGCCCCGGCTCTAAGCTGTAAAGCATGCCGCACTGAACGAGGGAGTAGTCATCGGTACGTGCCTGCCAAGCGTTCATAACGTCTTGTTCTGCAGGGAGAACAGGTGCGTCACCCAGCGGTGCTTGTAGGACATAATCTTTCTTGGCAGCTATGAGGATGATCCTCAGGTTCCAGACCCAGTCCGTGTAGTTGCTGCCATCGTCTTTCAGCTTGGTTTTCTCTAGGAACGCGTTGAAGTTGAGGACTACATTGGCCATTTGATCTATAAGACATTGTAAATATTTTAGACTAAGTTCATGATAATTAAGTTCACCTAATCAAATTATTTAATGAACTCCCACTTAGATAGACATCCCTCTTCTAGTCATCTAAGTATAACATGATCCGAGTCAACTAGGCCGTGTCCGATCATCACGTGAGACGGACTAGTCAACATCGGTGAACATCTTCATGTTGATCGTATCTTCTATACGACTCATGCTCGACCTTTCGGTCTTCTGTGTTCCGAGGCCATGTCTGTACATGCTAGGCTCGTCAAGTCAACCTAAGTGTTTGCATGTGTAAATCTGTCTTACACCCGTTGTATGTGAACGTTAGAATCTATCACACCTGATCATCACGTGGTGCTTCGAAACAACGAACTGTCGCAACGGTGCACAGTTAGGGGGAACACTTCTTGAAATTATTACGAGGGATCATCTTATTTACTACCGTCGTTCTAAGTAAACAAGATGCAAAAACATGATAAACATCACATGCAATCAAATAATAATAGTGACATGATATGGCCAATATCACATAGCTCCTTTGATCTCCATCTTGGGGCTCCATGATCATCTTGTCACCGGCTTGACACCATGATCTCCATCATCATGATCTCCATCATCGTGTCTCCATGAAGTTGCTCACCAACTATTACTTCTACTACTATGGCTAACGCGTTTAGCAATGAAGTAAAGTAATTTACATGGCGTTTCTCAATGACACGCAGGTCATACAAAAAATAAAGACAACTCCTATGGCTCCTGCCGGTTGTCATACTCATCGACATGCAAGTCGTGATTCCTATTACAATAGCATGAACATCTCATACATCACATATATATCATTCATCATTCATCACAACTTTGGCCATATCATATCACAAAGCACTTGCTGCAAAAACAAGTTAGACGTCCTCTAATTGTTGTTGCAAGTTTTACGTGGCTGAATTAGGGTTCTAGCAAGAACGTTTTCTTACCTACGTGAAAGCCACAACGTGATTTGTCAACTTCTATTTACCCTTCATAAGGACCCTTTTCATCGAATCCGCTCCAACTAAAGTGGGAGAGACAGACACCCGCCAGCCACCTTATGCAACTAGTGCATGTTAGTCGGTGGAACCGGTCTCACGTAAGCGTACATGTAAGGTTGGTCCAGGCCACTTCATCCCACAATACCGCTGAAGCAAGATAAGACTAGTAGCGGCAAGAAAGTTGACAACATCTACGCCCACAACAAATTGTGTTCTACTCGCGCAAGAAGAACTACGCATAGACCTAGCTCATGATGCCACTGTTGGGGAACGTTGCAGAAAACAAAAATTTTCCTACGGTTTCACCAAGATCCATCTATGAGTTCATCTAGCAACGAGTGATCGGATGCATCTACACACCTTTGTAGATCGCGAGCGGAAGCGTTCAAAGAATGGGGATGAGGTAGTCGTACACGACGTGATCCAAATCACCGGAGATCCTAGCACCGAACGGACGGCACCTCCGCGTTCAACACACGTACGGTCAGCGTAACGTCTCCTCCTTCTTGATCCAGCAAGGGGAGAGGAGAGGTTGAGGAAGATGGCTCCAGCAGCAGCACGACGGCGTGGTGGTGATGGAGCTGCAGTACTCCGGCAGGGCTTCGCTAAGCTCTATGGAGGAGGAGGAGGTGTTGGAGAGGGAGGAGGAGGCAACCAAAGGCATGGCTCAAAAAGCCCTCCTTCCCCCACTATATATAGGGAGCCCAAGGGGGGGGCGCCGGCCCTAGGAGATCCAATCTCCTAGGGGGCGGCGGCCAAGGGAGGAGTCCCTCCCCCCCCCCCAAGGCACCTAGGGGTGCCTTCCCCTTGTGGGACTCTTCCCTTTTGTGAACCCTAGGCGCATGGGCCTCTTGGGGCTGGCGCCCTTGGCCCATGTAGGCCAAGGCGCACCCCCTACAGCCCATGTGGCCCCCCGAGGCAGGTGGCCCCACCCGGTGGACCCCCGGGACCCTTCCGGTGGTCGCGGTACAATATCGGTGACCCCGAAACTTGTCCCGATGGCCGAAATAGCACTTCCTATATATAATTCTTTACCTCCGGACCATTCCGGAACTCCTCGTGACGTCCAGGATCTCATCCGGGACTCCGAACAACATTTGGGTTACTGCATATACATATCCCTACAACCCTAGCGTCACCGAACCTTAAGTGTGTAGACCCTACGGGTTCGGGAGACATGTAGACATGACCGAGACGACTCTCCGGTCAATAACCAACAGCGGGATCTGGATACCCATGTTGGCTCCCACATGTTCCTCGATGATCTCATCGGATGAACCATGATGTCGAGGATTCAAGCAACCCCGTATACAATTCCCTTTTTCAATCGGTATGTTACTTGCCCGAGATTCGATCGTCGGTATCACAATACCTCGTTCAATCTCGTTACCGGCAAGTCACTTTACTCGTACCGTAATGCATGATCCCGTGACCATACACTTGGTCACTTTGAGCTCATAATGATGATGCATTACCGAGTGGGCCCAGTGATACCTCTCCGTCATACGGAGTGACAAATCCCAGTCTTGATCCGTGTCAACCCAACAGACACTTTCGGAGATACCCGTAGTCTACCTTTATAGTCACCCAGTTACGTTGTGACGTTTGGTATACCCAAAGCACTCCTACGGTATCCGGGAGTTACACGATCTCATGGTCTAAGGAAAGGATACTTGACATTGGAAAACTCTAGCAAACGAACTATACGATCTTGTGCTATGTTTAGGATTGGGTCTTGTCCATCTCATCATTCTCCTAATGATGTGATCTCGTTATCAACGACATCCAATGTCCATAGTCAGGAAACCATGACTATCTGTTGATCAACGAGCTAGTCAACTAGAGGCTTACTAGGGAGATGTTGGTGTCTGTTATTCACGCATGTATTACGATTTCCGGATAACACAATTATAGCATGAATAAAGACAATTATCATGAACAAGGAAATATAATAATAATGCTTTTATTATTGCCTCTAGGGCATATTTGCAACAGGTGTGATGCAGCAGAACGGCGCCACTATGGCGGGCATGGTGACGGATTACTTCACAAGTTTGTTTACAACTGATCTGAAGCTTAGTGTAGACCATGTTATTGATCTTATCAAAGCTCGCGTTACTGATAACATGAATGATAGCCTATGTGCAGATTTTTCTAGTAAGGAGATTGCTGATGCACTCTTCCAGATAAGCCCTCTCAAAGCACATGGACCGGATGGTTTTCCGACGCGTATGTTCCAGAGGAACTGGGCCATAATGAAAGACCAAGTTATTGCTGGTGTAAGAGAGTTTTTTCGGTCGGGGGTGATGCCAGAAGGGGTGAACAATACTGCTATTTTGCTTATCCCAAAAGTTGACAACCCGGTAAAACTTACTGATTTTAGACCTATAAGCCTATGCAACGTTGTATATAAGGTGGTGTCTAAGTGTAGGGTTAATAGGTTGAGGCCAATCCTTGATGACATTATATCACCATAACAAAGTGCCTTTGTACCGGGAAGAATGATAACAGATAATGTACTGATTGCATTTGAGTGCATACATCGTATCCAGCAGGAGAAGGATCCAACTAAGAGTTTTTGTGCCTATAAGCTGGACCTCTCAAAGGCATATGATCGAGTTGATTGGGTTTTCTTGAAGCGGACGATGCATAAGTTGGGTTTCACTGACCGATGGATGAACTGGATTATGACTACCACCTCGGTTAGATACACTGTCAAATTTAATGGCACCCTCTTGGATTCGTTCGCACCGTTGCGTGGGCTAAAGCAAGGTGACCCTCTCTCCCCGTTCTTGTTCATGTTTATTGCCGATGGACTTTCTGCCTTGTTGAAGGATGGAGAAGAGAAAGAAAAATTTACATCCCTGAAGGTATGTCGGCGGGCTCCTGGTATTTCTCATCTCTTGTTTGCCGGTGATACATTGCTTTTCTTTAAGGCGGAAACACAGCAAGCGGACGAAGTTCGCTCCATTATCATGGAATATGAAGGAGCCACGGGCCAGCTTATTAATTCTGCCAAATGCAGTCTAATGTTTGGCAAAGCATGTCCAGAAATAGTTCAGGAAGAGGTGCATGCAACATTGCATGTTCAACTATCCACTTTTGAAGAGAAATATTTGGGTCTGCCGACACCAGAAGGGAGGATGTCAAAAGGCAAATGCAAGAACTTGCAAGCTCGGTTAACCAGAAGAATTATTGCGTTGGTGATACCTTATCTCTGGCAGGAAAGGAAACAATGATAAAAGCAGTTGCGCATGCCATTCCCACCTATATGATGGGGGTGTTTAAGCTGCCTATGTCCGTATGTGATGATCTTAATAGGATGGTCCATAACTTTTGGTGGGGATCATCTAAAGGAAAGCGTAAAACTCACTGGCAGGCGTGGCCAAAAATCCAGAAGCATAAACTTAGTGGTGTGTTTGGGATTCCATGACTTCAAGGTGTTCAACCAAGCTTTGCTAGCGCGACAAGCTTGGCGACTTTTGACTAAACCTGAGAGTCTTTGTGCATAGGTATTAAAAGCTCGATATTATCCGGAGGGGCGACTGGAGGACAGTCTTCTCAGGAAACACTTTGGTAACATGGCAAGCGATCCAGTATGGATTAGAGCTCCTGAAAAAGGGGTTGATCTGGTGGGTGGACAGCGGTACGCAAATCCGCATTTGGAGGGATCGGTGGTTGCCCCGGGAACCATCGGGTCAGCTCATTACGCCCCCAAGGGACTTGCCGGTTATGTCGCGTCGCGGACCTGATGGATGCGAATGGAGCATGGCAGCTGGACCTCCTTCAACAACACTTCCTGCCGGTCGACGTCGACGCCATCACGCGCATCATGACGTCCCCACGCGTCCCTGACGATGTCATTTCCTGGGCCCCAGAGAAGTCTGGTGTCTTCTCAGTCCAGTCAGCATATCGCTTTGCCATGGGCGAGCGCGAGCGTCCATCGGCAAGCGCCTCGAGCAGGGCATCGGATGGTCGTCGCACCATCTGGAAGACTATATGGGGGTGCCCTGCTCCCCCTAAGGTACGCGTGTTTGCTTGGCGTCTAGTCTTCTCTCGCCACTTGGGCGAACAAATTCTCTCTCGAACTTTGGAACCTAATGATCTGTGCCCTTTGTGTGGTATGGAACGCGAGAATGGATAACATGCTATGTGCAGATGTCCACGTGGGAAGGAACTATGGCGAGCCATGGCAACTGATTGGCCTATCCCATACGTCAAGACGGTGCGTAATACGAGGCCTGAATGGCTGTTCGGCGTACTGGACAAGCTGCCAGAAGTCTCCCGCATGGTGCTGCTGATGGTTCTTTGGCGCATATGGCATGTTCGAAATTAGATTACTCATGGTAAGGCGCCTCCTCCTACTGAAGCTTCCCGTCGGTTTCTTACTAGCTATATAAATTCGTTGCTGTGCATCCAGCAGTTCCCACAGGATGATCAGGTCAAAGCCAAGATGGCTCTCATGGTGCACAGTGGACGAGCTGACCCAAAGCTCCAGGGACAGGAAAGTGCAAGTAAGGGAGAAGTGCTGCGCTGGGTGCATCCGCCTGAGGGCTGGGCAAAGCTTAACACGGACGGAAGTTACCTCGCCTCCGACGGCTCTGCTGGTTGTGGTGTGGTTCTCCGAGACTCCAATGAGGAGATCATATTTACAGCATGTAGGCAGCTCTTTACATGTGATAACACACTAGAAGCTGAATTGCAAGCATGCAAAGAGGGTCTTGCCTTCGCTCTGCAGCGGACGAACTGGCCTATCCAGCTTGAGATGGACTGTGTAGAAGCGGTAATGATGGTACAAGCAAAGACGCCAGACCGATCAAAGTTAATGACCGCGCTGTCAAGGAGATCAAGGAGTTAATACAAAATGAAAGAGAGATTGTGATTATGCGCATTAGTAGAACACAGAATAAAGCTAGCCATTGTTTAGCTGTATATGGGCGATGTACACCTCGTACAGCAATTTGGTTGCGAGGGGGTACAGACGATGTTATCAGGCTTTGAAAGGATGATGCACCAATTTATAAGTAATAATACAATCCCCGTTCCCCCGCAAAAAAAAAAACCCGACCTTAATTACACATGGATTTCATAAATTAATAGCCTAATTACTCCCCTCCCCTCATCGTCCGCAGTTCCAAACTTCCAATACGCAAAGCGCTTGTGTACAGCTCGCTCGATCTGGCATCCTAGCGACCTCACCTCTCACTTCACTTCTAGCACCCCATTTATCCTCTCGCTTGCAGGGGTGTGCCCTAGCCTGATTTGGATGTTTAGGTCATCTATATAGTTCCAAGTTTTTGCTACAACAAACTTGTACAAAATGTGCCAAAGAAAATGTATAGATGGCAAAATCTTTCTGCTTGAAAGTATACACTCCATGATTTGATCTATATCAGGCAAAATGCCGCATGTGTTTAATATCGAGTGAAAAGAAAAGAAGAACATATCTTGCAAAAAAGAAGAAGAACATGTAACTCCTATCAAATAAGCTCATGTTTATATCCAATGCTATTTCCCTTCAAGTTCGTTAGACAGTATAAGTCTGGACAAAAAAAACATACATCAAGCCATGTTGGAATGTTCTAATCAATTACATTACACAGAGAAATTCTTTTGCTTGAACTGCTTTTGTACTTCTGTACAAATAAAGAATGTCTCCTTCCTTAATTTCTTCCTAAAATTCCACGTGTCTCGTCAAGCATCCACCGGACGAGCGCATGCATGCATGCATGCATGCACGCGGCCGGCCGGAGTCAAATGGCCGGCAAACTGGCTCGATCATTTGATGAAGCCCATGACGTTAGGCGTGCCGGTGTTCTTGAGCCAGCTCATGCCGTCGATGAACACGCCGGCGGTGAACTGCGTGGCCTCGGCCTGTCCGATGACACGGTACCCCGGCCAGGTCACCCTCTTGCTTGTCTCGGCGCCGGGCCCCGTGTTGGCGTACTCGGCGTAGTAGAGCGTCTTGAGCCCGAAGTCACCCATCCACTCCGACCACCCCTCGGGCTTGATGAGGTCGCCGATGGTGCTCTCCATGACCACCGTCCTCGAGTATTCCTTCCACGGCCGTCCGAGGTAGCTGGGGACCGTCTGCCTGACGGGGAACAGCGCGTCCTCTGGCACGATCTTGCACCCCTGGAGCACGATGCCGGTGGGCATGTTGGGGTCCGTGCGCCCGTGCGCGGTCACCATGTTGCCCTGGCTTTCCATGGGCTTCCGCACCGTCATGAGGCAGTTCTGGAACACCGCCGCCGAGTTGCCGAAGATGAAGTCGATGGTGCCCAGCACCTCGCAGTTGCGGAAGAACTGCCGGTTGGCGTGCACGTACAGGGTGTCCTGGTACCCCTCGAACCTGCAGTTGAAGAACACCGACATGTCGCCCTGCACGTGCAGCGCCACCGCCTGGTGCCCGTCCGGCCCCGCCGTGTTCACGAATCCCATCGACTTGCAGATGAACCCGTTCCCCTCCGCCGCTGCAAACAATCCATGGATCCATCGATGTGGTAAGATGACCAAGATCATCTGCCATTAGCGCTAGCTAGTCGGCGATCACGAATTAAGCTTACAGAAGGTGCGGGTGGCAATGGTGGCGAAGCCTCCCTTGTTGCTCTTGTCGCCGATGACCCGGGTCTTGGTGGGCCCGTCGCCGTACATGAAGACGTTGGCCAGGTCCTTGTTGACCGTGACGTACTCCTTGTACTCGCCGGCCTTGACGTAGATGACGAAGCGTGCGGTGGACTTCTTGGGCACGGAGTTGAGGGCCTCCGTGATGGTCTTGAAGTTGCCGCTCCCGTCCGCGGCCACCACCGCGTTGGGCTTCTGCAGCCCGCCGGGAATCTGGAGGAGCCTCCGGGTGTGGGACGACACCCACTCCGGGAAGACGCCGGCGGACAGCAGCTTGCGGCGGTGGTTGTTGGGCAGGTCTTCGATCGTGCCGACAACCTCCGTCGCCAGCACCCTCTGATCCTCCTCCTCCTCGGGGATCCTGCCGTTGTCGATCGCCTCGAGCTCGCAGTTGGCCTCCTTGGCGACTTCGTAGATCATGACGAGCTTGTTGGACAGGAGCTGACGCTTGCCGGCGAGGTCCTCGGGGAGCTCCGTCGCGAGGAGGCGGCGGTTCATCTGCGCCGACATGTCGGCAATGCTCTGCATCTGAGTGGATAGGAGCTTTCGCCTGTTGCCTTCGCCATATTGTTTAACCTCATTATCCAATGAGGCGTCGTTAAGGAGCCTTCGTTTGTTGCCTTCGCCGTATTGTTTAACCTCGTCTCCTGATGAGGCGTCATTGAGGAGCCTTCGCTTGTTGCCTTCGCCGTATTGTTTAACCTTGTCCCCCGATGAGGCGTCGTTGAGGAGTCTTCGCTTGTTGCCTTCGCCGTATTGTTTAACCTCGTCCCCCGACGAGGCGTCATTGAGGAGCCTGCGCTTGTTGCCTTCGCCGTATTGTTTAACCTCGTCCCCCGACGAGGCGTCGTTGAGGAGCCTTCGCTTGTTGCCTTCGCCGTATTGTTTAACCTCGTCCCCCGACGAGGCGTCGCTGAGGAGCCTTCGCTTGTTGCCTTCGCCGTATTGCTTAACCTCATCCCCCAACGAGGCATCGCTGAGGAGCCTTCGCTTGTTGCCTTCGCCGTATTGCTTAACCTCGTCCCCCGACGAGGCATCGTTGAGGAGCCTTCGCTTGTTGCCTTCGCCGTATTGCTTAACCTCGTCCCCCGACGAGGCATCGTTGAGGAGTCTTCGCTTGTTGCCTTCACCGTATTGCTTAACCTCGTCCCCCGATGAGGCATCGTTGAGAAGCCTTCGCTTGTTGCCCTCACCGTATTGCTTAACCTCGTCCCCCGACAAGCCATCGTTGAGGAGCCTTCGTTTGTTGCCTTCACCGTATTGTTTAACCTCGTTCTCCGATGAGCCATCGTACGTCATGCTCAGCAGCCGGCGCCGGACAAAGTCGGCCTCCTTAGTCAGATTGGAGACCCCGAAGAACATCGAGGCCGAGGAGCCATCGCCGAACGACATGACCTGGGACGTGTTCGCTTTTCCGGTGAGGTTGGACGTGCTCACGTTTCCGGTGGGGTTGGACGTACTCACGTCTTGGAGGTGGCGGTCTCCGTTGTGGGACATCTCATCGATCTGGTCCATCGTCTCCGAGAGGTGGCGATCTCCGTCGTGGGACATCTCATCGATCTGGTCCATCGTCTCCGACAGGTGGCGGTCTCCGTCGTGGGACATCTCAGTGATCTCGTGCATCGTCTCTGACAGGAGGCGCCGGCTCGCGTCTCTCACGACTGCGATCTCATCCAGCCTGCCATTGATAGCTAGAAGCCGGCGCCTGCTTTCCACGTCGTGCGCGTCACCCATGTACCACCCGAGAAGTCGGCGGCTCCCTCCGACAGTGGAGCCACTCTTGGCGTCCTGCCCTTGATGCAGGAACTGGCCGACGCGGGTGATGATAGCCAGGGCGTTGCTGCTGAGCTCGGTGGAGTTCGTCAGCAGCTTGTCCATGGCCTTCTTGAGCTCCGGCTTGTCGAAGCCATCGGCGCAGGTGTAGATATAGGTCATGACGCCGGAGATCCAGACCCTGAGGTCGTTGACCTGGACGACGACCTGGTCGGCCCTGAGGCCGGCCATGTCTTTGAGGTCCACGATGGCGTCGTCGAGCAGCTTCTTGCACTCGCCGATGGCGCTCAAGGTGATCTTGTCGGTGGCGCCCTTGCCGACGTCGCTGTATTTGGCGAAGGCGGCGCCGACCTCGTTCATGGCCACCTGGAGCGCGGCGCGGAGGACCTCCTCCGGGTTGGAAGACTCGTTGACGACGGGGGTGAGGCTGTTCTCGCACTTGGCCGGGTACAGCGTGGAAGAGCAGAGCTGGGAGAGCTTGATGCTGGTGGACATGTTGCCACCATCGTCGCTGGCCTTCTTGGACGTGGTGACCGCGGCGATCGTGCCGATGACGGCCACAACGCCCACGGCGGCGATGATGCTGGCGGTGGCGGCCTTGTTAGTCATTGTGCGCGAGCCTTACTAACTGCTGGTTTCGATGCCGGAGCCGGCCGGGGCTCCTCGCCGCACGGGAAACGTAGTGAGCTTGGCCCTGAGGAAGAAGAGAATGCCGCGGCGAGATTTCGTTTATGTAATTGCAGCTTGTGGACAAGGGCAACGGCTATTCTTGGAATGCCCTGGTTTGGCCTGGGGCTCAGCGGCGCTTTGAATGTTTCAGCTCATCCTGATCTCCTGGTTGGAAACACTTTGAATTTGCAAAAATGCTACACCTACGTATAACATGTACGTGAATTTGCATGCATCCATCGATCTCCCGCATGCATGCATGGCTCGCTCGCACGCTCTTCATTGCCCCGCATGGCACTAGGTCAGCAATGTTCTACACATTAGCTAAACGGCAGTCGACTGACTTTCAAATTTGGGTTCAGACCATTTTGAGAGTTCGTTGGAGGGAAGGAAGGGGCTCGCTGGAGAGCTACCCCGTTATCTATCTTAGGGTTTAGGTTGTGTGTGTGTGTGGGGGGGGGGGGGGGGGGGAGCGGTGCAACTTCGCCGAAAAAAAAGACGAGCTTTCGAGGAGGGGGGGAGGGGGGGGGGGGGGGGTGAGGCTGCGCTGCAGCATGTGGTGGTCGCAGGCGGTTTGGCAGGCGGCCTGGGGAAGAAGATGAAGCTGGAGGAAGAAGAAGGGTTGCCCACCGTTTGATCTGCATCCAACAGCCAAAAGCGATGGACTGACTCAAATTTGAAAAGCAGGCAACTGACATGTAGCCATTGCCAATGTTCTACCATTGTTTTTTGATCCAATGGACGCACATCAAGCATGTGGAGCATAGATGACTGACCACACATTAGTTTCGGTCGATTTTCTCAACAAGCCAGAGCCAACCCTTTGCACAACGTGAGCGCTGTGTCTCGCATTAAGCAAGACAGATGGTTCTCTCGCTGAAGCGTATGGAGAAATCGAGTAGGCCTATTAGCACATAAAAGGAATAGAGAAAATAGGAAGAAAAATGGGGCCGTGTGCGGGCATTCGATCCTTGGTCTCTTCGATAGCGCAACGAGCTACCATGTTCGTGGATATAGAGGAGGCGTGGACTGCATGAGGTAAAAGACCCAAGTTTTTTTTATTTCTCCGCTTATTTTTCTTTTTTTTCATTCTTTCTCCAATCATGGTTACTTAGGAGTGCGGACTACTTGACACATAGTGAAAATTTTCTTCTTCTTTTTTTCATTATATTTTGTTTTTTTTCTATATTATTTTCATTTTTTCTTCCCTTTTTTCTTTCATTTTCGGTTTTCTTTGTTCTCTTGGTTATTATTTTACATTTTTTGTACATGTCAACAATAATACTTATCTAACATTTTTCCAATTCAAATTAATCATTTTTGTAATACAAGGTCAATATTTTTTCTATGCACATTTTTAACATTTTTTAAATGCTTGATTAACATTTTTAAGTACAATATTAACATTTATTGATGCATGGTCAGCATTTTTCCATACATTTTCAACATTATCTTAAATGCTTGATTAACAGCTTTCAAATAACAATATTAACATTTTTATGAATACGTGGTCAACATTTTTCCATACACATTTAACATTTTCGAAACGCTTGATTAACATTTTCAAACACTTTTTCAACATATTTTTAAATGCTTTCATCTACATGGTCAACGTTTTTTCTATACACATTTTGCACTTTCCGAATACTTGATTAACATTTTGCAAATACTTGTTCAACATTTTTCAAATGCCTGGTTAACACTTTTATATACATGGTCAAATTATTTCATCATTGTTTTAATATGTGGTCCACATTTTTTCTATACACATTTAACATTTCCCAAATGCTTGATTATCATTTTTAAATACTTGTTCAACATGTTTTTTAAAAATGCTTGATTAACATTTTTATATAGATGATCAAAAAATTCATCATTTTTTTAATACATGATCAACATTTTTTCTATTTACATTCAATATTTTTCCGAATGCTTGATTAACATTTTTCAAATACTTGCTCAACATTTTTCAAATACTTGTTCGACATTTTTTCAAATGTTTTTGTACAGTGGTTTTTAATATATATTTATAATATTTTAAAGTATAAATAAAAGTATAAAAAGAAAGCAAAAAGAAAACAGAAACACCCCAGGAAAAAAGAGCATATGGCCTGTCGTGCGCGTGGGCTGACCCAGCTCGGTCGCCTCTTCGGCGAGTCCACCTTTGCACACAATGGAACAGAAGTCCACGCCAATTTTTGGGTTGAGACAACTTAACCATATACACCCGAGAACAAAAGGGACTGACTAAAAAAGTGTTCAAGTCCTAGACTTGACTTTGGTGCTCGCATTTTTCTGAATTTATTTCAGGCCTTCCATAGATGTCCGTTAGCGGGAGGAGACTTTTCCATCGACTACAAAGGTGTCTGCGGTGACTTCGTCAATCTCAAGATAATGTGTCGGCTCAGTCTCTTGGAGGTGCTTATAAGGGTAGGGTGTGTGTGCATGCATGCGTTCACAGAGGCAAGTGTATACATTAATGTATGAGCGTTTGCGTTTGCATTGTATTAAAAAAGTGTTCGACAAGTGGTTAACTATCGTGTCAGTCACTTTTTTAGCCATGTTCTAATTTGGGCAGTAACTTTTTTAGCCGTCTTCTAACAGATAATGCATAATTATAATATATCTAGTAATGCACTAGATTTATTATCGCCTGAAATTCTAATTGTGCCAGTCACCTTTTCAGCCATATTCAACTAGTGGTTTACTCATTGACTAAGAAAAGGTGATCAAAAATAAAAAAAATCAATCGATTTTGAGTTGAAGGCCAAAATAGAAGAAGAAACAAGCCGAGATAAAAAAGTCCACGATAGTCTGGTCTAAAATTGCTACGTTAAACTGCAGTGCAGCCCACGCCCAGAGGAAAATTGTCCACATTGGCGACTGACATTATATTGATACACACCACATGTTTGCATAATAATAAAATCTAATACTTGTACTGGTGTCACCTTAAAGAATAAGTGAGCACAAATAAAGATAAAGAAAACCAAACAAATTAAGTTTCCAAGGAAGAGTGAATTATTAGAATTGGTATTACTCTTAAAGAACAAAGAAAGTGAAAAGGTAAAACAAATAGTGACAAAATTTGCACAAAAATGATGTTATTTCATAATGTGGAAGAATAAGCATATGGTAGAGCATATAAAGAAGAAAGAAAATAAAAAATCTAAAACAAAATGGAAATAATGAAGTTTTCTAAGGTCAAATGAATTAGTGGCATTTGTATTACCCTTTAACAAGAAAGAAAAGGAAAAAACAAGAAAACATAATGGCAAAATTTGCATACAATATACATAGAAATTGCAATTATTTTATAATATGCAAGAACAAGCATATAATAATGAAATGTTCACAAAAGGTAGTAGAATTGCTATTACCTTTAAGGAAAAAAATAAAATCACTAAAACTAAAATAAAATCAAAATGATGAAATTTTCTAAGGAAGAAAGAATTAGTGCCATTGGTATTATCCTTTAAGAACAAACAAAATAAAAAACTAAAACAAATACTAAAAAAATTCTCACACAATTTACACAATAATTGCATTTTTAATTAATATGCAAGAATAACATATAATAGTGATTTTGTTTCTAAAGAACATTTTCCAAGAAGGAATGAATTAGTAAAATCTGTATAAACCTTAAAGGGGAAAGAAAAAAAATAAAATAATGAAGTTTTCTAATATAGAATGAATTAGTGGCATTGACATTACCCTTTAAGAAAAAAAGAAATTAAATAAAAAATAAAAAAATTGCATGTAATATACACAAAAAATTGCACTTTTTTATAATATGGCAGATAAGCATATAAGAGTGGAATTTTCACAAAAGCGGGTTTCTAAGAATGAATGGATTAGTGTATTTGGTATTACCCTTAAAGAAAGAACAAAATAAAAAGCGAAATCAAAATCAAAATAATGAAGTTTTCTTAGCTAGAACAATTAGTGGCATTCATATTACATCAGACAACAACACAATCTGCATCTAGACGTCCGTCTTTTACATTTGGTGTTTCAACCAAAAAAATGGCAAACTATTAAACAAGCACCTAAAACATTTTTCACCTTTAGCTAAACTATCCAATCAAGATCCAAAGGCCCATCTGCCTTCTTCTTCCCCTATACTAAGACTTAAATAAAAACCAAAGCAATATAGAATGAACCTTTTTGAGAAAGAATAAATTAGTGGAATGGTATTACCCTTACATAAGAAAGGAAATGAAAAAAATTAACAAAACATGATTTAAACATGCACACAATTTGCATAGAAATTGCACGTTCTTAAAATAAGCAATGATACATTTCACACTTTAGTATAGTTTACACATATATTATATAGTGCTTGTGTGTGCACTTATGCACACCCAACATCCACATATCACATAAAAGAAAAGAAAAATGACTCCAAAAATAAAACCAAATAGAAGCAAACACACATGAGAAAAAAAGATAAATGATGACCAAACCTAAAAACAAATTAGGCGGTTGTCCAGTAGCAATAGAATGAAAAAATAAGAGTCATTTTACAGTGCATCCGGACGATATGGACCGTCCGTCGGAGCGAAATCGACGGTCCAGATACGATGCAATACACTGATGTCACGTGTATTATATCAGACCCCGAGGGGCATTTTCGGGAGAAAAAATATTTCGAACTGATCTGTTTTTCCCTCCCAAATATTTCGAGGGTATTCTCGGTATGAATTTGAGGGCTATTTTCGGTTCGATATTTATCCCGTTCGCTAGGGTTTATGTCTCGCCGCCGCTACGGTTTTGATCCTCGCCGGCAGGATCTAGCCGCTCGTTGCGGCCCCTCCCTCCCTCGTCGCCGGCAGGATCTAGCCGCTCGTCGCGGCCCCTCACTCCCTCGTCGTCGGCAGGATCTAGCCGCGCGTCGCGGCCCTTCCCTTCCTCCACCCCAATTCCCTCGCGATCTCGCACCGCATTTTCAACGAACATGAGAGGAGGCCCACTGCCCTCCCCGCAGCGGCCGCCGGCGAAGAGTCGGCGCCATCCCACCTCCCAGTGCTCCATGCGGGTGCCTATAGCCACAAGGTTATAGCCAACCTCTTTCCCACATCCCAATTGGTTGTTTGCGTCCTCTACATATCATTTCTCAGCCATGGCTGCAGCTTCTATCTGGCCATGCATCTCGTCCGATGGCAAGGTGGTTGGGTATGGATCATGTTCTGCGGGACTAGATGAAGCCGGCCGGCGGCCTCGACGGCCAGCCCCATTCCTCCACCCCCGACTGCTTGATCTATGAATGTTCAATCGTTGCATTCAACATGTATTCTTTCAATTTGGCTGATAGGTGAGATTTGGAGATCAATGGAGATGATAAGCTATTAATTTTGGAATGTACTATAAACAATTCATAGCTTATGTTGCTCAATATTTATGATGCTCGCTTCTTCTTGTGCAATTGCTGGACTGGGATCAACAGACTTGGCATGTGCTTTATATGAAAAATTAGATTCACATGGGATATCCACATTTTCAAGATTGTTGTTAAGTCTTATTATGATGTTTTAGCCTTGTTAAAGGGAGAGTAATGGTCCTCGCAAAAAGCAGAGAGAAAGGAATGAGCATTCGATTCTTCCATATGTTGCATTTCATTCTTCCGTGTTTAGTTATGTCCAACATTTGTTACATGCACACACTTGACAAGGTTAGTACAAGTAGTAATTTTTCCTCTGTTTTGCAGGGCTATGACAAAACATGCTATGTGATTCCCTGAGGCAGGATGGATGTACCATGTCCACACCACTGTGCTCCTGAAGGTGATCGCTTCAATTCAGCGTTGCAGCACCTGCAGAGGCCCCCTATGATACGTGCTTTTACTCTTGTTATCCTATGGTCTATTTTTTGGCTTTGCGGCCTGCCTACGAGACATAGCTGGGATTGCGTGTTGAATCAGGCAGTATTTTTGACTTCTGTTGTGAGGCTATGCTCATACTTTAATAAATTTTTCTCTCGTATGAAAATAGACATATCATAATCCATTATTCTTCTAGGGTTGCCCCAGGCACCATTATTGTCACATGGTAGTAAAAGGCAAATATAGATTTCTATGAGATCCCATAGAGACCAAATTTAATTCAAGCAAAATATAGTAACCAATATTATTGAAGTTTTACAACTTGACTCATGTGCAATGGACTAATAACACGGGTAGGAAACCTTCTTCGGGACTAAAACCCAACCACACCTTACTCTATCGCTTTATGGCCAAGTGTACACTCCATATGTAAGAATGAACCACAATGCTGGACTAACTGCTTGCATCCTCGTCGTCTTCAACCGCAGCTGCATCCGATTGCCTAGCATGGTACTGCCTGAACCAAGTCCCGTATTTCATTTTGTTGTAGGGTGAATCGACAAGCACAACAGGTAGCTCTCTTCTGAATTTGTCGATATAGGCCTGCATGCGAGGATATGTTAGTATCGTTCCATATGTTTCAGAAAATGACAAAATTTGAGGTGTTACTTTACGTACTTCGTCTTGCAACCTTAGTTTTACTCCCATAAATAATTCGATGTTCTTCAGCATGTACAGTGCACTACAAGAACCGCAAGGTTTTGACGTATGCATGTTAACATAATTATGAAACAATCTTCATCAAGGTTCTTCATGGGGGGCTCCATGTCATCATTTTTTATTCCTTGCTTACAATCGTGCTTAGCATCGACCTCCGTGACATCCTTTTGTTTCCCCTGGTCAGAAGCCTGCTCAGCATTCTCAACAGAGGCCTCCATTGGGTGTGAAGGTGCTCAGAGGTCAGATAGATATATGTCGTCCACTCCTGAAAATATTCCATCGTGTTTTTTTCTTTAAAAAATACATGTTAGTCTGGGGTGTTTTGATAGTAAACTAAATTAGAAAAAAACTTGTACACGTAAATTTCCAATTATATATACTAATCTCATAATTCTAGGCTTACCTTCAATTCTTTGATGAGGTCCTCCGTGAGCTTGCCATTTGTACGGGTACGCCTAAGGCACTCATCCATTTTCTTTTCAAGGGTGCACATCCTATGGTTTTGTTCTGTACCGGACTCCCGCACGAGGGAGGCAACTTCTTGCAAATCAGTCAATACACGTCCGACGAGTATCTTAATCTGAGACTTCGAAACAGTTAGAATCATATAACTTCATATTAGTTGGAATGTTACAATATATATTTGTGCCTTATGTAACTCATTTACCTGAGCGCCAGTCTTCGGTTTGGCCAACGTACCATCTCGTGCTGGAATGAAAGGCCTCATCAGGTCCTCAACATACTGCAGTTTAGTGTCGTTAGTATGATTTAGAAAATATATATGTTACATAATCCAGGCAATGTGCTGACATTTTACCTCTCCAACTCCCAGATAATTATTCTGGATTATATTGTCCACCTTTTTTGCCTTCTCCTTGCTCCAGTTCTAGATCAGCGGCCTTAATCTTGATTCATACGAGATGCTAGAGTCCAATTGGTGCACTCTGAACTTCTCGTAGTACCATGTCTGCATGACAACAAAAGCAGTTTACAAACATTCCCGTACATTATGTAATGTATGTTAGGTAACTGATAATTGTACTACTACGAATTACCTGCAGCAGTGGTAGATTCCTCTCCAGAATTGCCTCACCATTTACAAAATTCTTCATGCTATCCATAAGATAGTCAAGCGTTAGCTGTCCAAGATTTGTGCCCTTTATCGTCTCAACGTTTCTAACAATCTCAATATATTTGTTATCCACATACTCCTCTTTTGTTCGGCATACATATTTGCCTATGGTGTACAACACAAATGGCCTGACAAAATTTGGTGTGCTGTCGACTTTCATCTTGGCTAGCAATCCTTTGAAAGTTATTTTGATGTCATTACGGTCTTTCAGTTTCTTCCACAACTCCATATTATCATCAAGATTTGAAGGGACGTGCTTCTTCCCATGGCAGGGCATGCCTGTTATATGCGCTACATCTTCTAATGTGATCCTACATGGTCTCCCATTAATGATAAAGGCATCCTGCTCTGCATCATATGAATTAGCGATGGCCAGGCAGAGTACACGTCTAATTTTGATGCTAGGTGTCCTGAGAAGTCCACCCAGTACTATCAACTGGATGTACATCCTTTGCTGCGTGTTTAATCCGTTTATGAACTCCTCATGTGACGGCAAAGAAGCATCCTGGGTTCAATGGATGTGCAAGTGTGATTAGATTCAGCATGGTATACAATTTAAACACTCATACAGACGAATACAGCTTATATATACCAACATAAAAAATGTGCTCTACGCTACTGCATGAGGTACAAGCATGCTGAGTTCCATGTATGTGCAAATACTATCATGTGATTCAGCTTGGTTATGTTTGAACGGTCATCTAAGGTAATCTCCATTGCAAGGCACTTATCTGAAATAAAATAAACATTGGAAAATAAAAAACTATCCAACCGTGGTCTCCTCAACTCTAGGCGCTAATCATGGCCAGTAGTCTCTACTCCTAATGGACGAGTTGGTTGAATAGTCCCACCATTTTCGTCTGGTTTATTTTCGTCTGGCTTTTTTTCGTCTGGTTTTTTTCGTCCCATCACCCACCATCCCCCTCCCACTGGTTTTCCTCTTTTCTCGTCTGGCCGGCAATACCCAACGTATTTATGGTAATCAATCACAATTAATCCACATATGGTAAGGCTATAAACTCAGAAATCTCAAATATGATAATTATTGTAATAAATCAATCCAGGTATGGTAAGGCCATAACTCAGGAAATTTTGAATATGGTAATTATATGGTAATAAATTTAAATTACCCCAAAGGCTATCAATCCAGGTATGGTAAGGCCATAACTCAGAAAATTTTGAATATGGTAATTATATGGTAATAAATTTAAATTACCCCAAAGGCTATCTCTACTCCTAAAGAAGGAGATTGTGGTAGGTAATTGTATCGTTCGTTTGTCTCGTCCAACCCCCTTTTCCCGTTCTGTCCGGTTTACGAAAGGCAAGTTTTGATATGATTTGATTGCATGACACCTTTGCCTTTTCCCTGTCCTACAAAATCAGACCGCGATATGATTTGATTGTGTGACTTGATGCACCGTAAAAGGAGCGCGGCCTCCCACCAGAACTCACCGATCTTCTCTCCACGCACCGCCCGGCTCCCTTGCATCGCTGCCGCCCCAAGCTCTCCACTGGCGCTACGACGGCCGCGACATCCCATAAGTCGCCGCCTTCCCTCCAGTTCTGGGCTGCCATCGACTCCCCTGCTTCATTCAAGGTCAGGTGGAGGTCGTGGCACCATCCATCTGCCTGCGTAAATGCCTCCTCGCCCTGGTGATGCGGCTATTGGCGTCAGAGGGTCGTCACCCAGTAGTACTGCATCCTCTCGCGTCTCCACCCGACTGATCCGACACTGGAGATTGGCATCTTCCTGCCAACGGACCGCATCCTGCCCTGCGCTTCGTCCATCCGCCGTTCGCCTCCTCTCCTCTCGCGTCTGACAAGCACATGGGCGAAGCCCATCGAAACCCTGCCAGGCCCGTCAACTCAACTCACACGCATGCTCTGTTTCTCTCGTTCCAAACCTCGAATAGGAGAGCTAGGGTTAGCGCCGTCGCCAATCCCAGCCCCTCCTACTTGGCCGCCACTCGGAGTCCTCTGCCGGACCTCGCTGCCCTGGTCCGTCGCCGCCATCTGTACCCCTCGACGCACCTGGTCAGCAGCCACCGACCACACCCCCTCGCACCAGCGTTCATCCCATTGCTTATATGTCCAAGCATTCATGTCTTCTGGAACATGTGTTTAATTTGTGAATTGTGCACAGGGGCGGAAGTGTAGAACCGATCACATCGATCTGGACAACGGCGGTACTTGAAAGTGTGGCACCGGTTTTCCCTCTTTGTTCAGAGAAAAAATCGCAAGAGGTAATTGGCAGGCCTTCTTACTGCTGCAATTATCAATTAGCAGAAGCTGCATGTTTGCTTCTCTGGCTAAATTGGTGATGGGCGAAAACAATTCTCACATGGGTGTATATCAATCGCATGAATACATGATAACTTGCAGGCTAGCTCATTATGATTAATTCATGCCAGTATGTTCAAAGAGAAATCTGTACGAGCTGCCACTGTAATCAGGTCTAATAAATAGATCAGGTCTAATTTGAGATGCAATCGAGCAGCTGAAGCGAGTTGACGAGGTCTTGGCTATTGCTGCTGACCTATTTGTTTGAGCCGCCACTGTACCGGTCGTTGGTGCCGATGGAGCGGTGAGACGGCGGAAAATCATGGTGAGATATAGAGACTCGATGTACTATCAGTGCATTATTGTCTTGTGGCTGTGGCCAAATGTAAACGGACATCTTCCAGCAATTTGCCATATTATTTTTTGAGTAGTGTATTGTAACATTGCATTTTCGTAATAGGAACCAAGGCACACACAAAAGGGCCTGATGGCACATAGTCGATGTTTTGTACATATAACAACCTATAAATCTTAATTTAGTTGCTATTGGAAGGCTCTGATGCTTACTTGCTTAGGAACCTTGTATGTTGTGAAATTAGCAACGGCATGTATGTGTTTCTCTTCCTGGCTCCACATCAGACTGTTGCTCTAATATTTGTTTTAGGTTATTTAGTTTCTATTGCAAGGCTCTGATGCTTAGGAAACTTATATGTTGTGAAATTAGCAATAGCATATATGTGTTTCTCTCCCTGGCTCCACATCAAACTGTTGCTCTAATATTTGTTCTAGGTTAAGAAAGGCAAAAAGATGCTTATTATCCATGGTACAAAGACTAGCGTAGTTAACTCCGTGGTGGCGGATCTTTTTCACCCGAAGTGTTATCATGTCGTGAAGTATATCAGGCCATTTGAGAGCATGTGTATCTATCTACAAAGAATACAGCACATTTTTCTATCTACAAAAGAATGCACTACCTTGATCTTTTCGTGTTTTTGGAAATGTCTATCGCATAATTGTATGTTACATCTTCTTCTCTTTAATTTACCAGCTGTGAATTTTCTATGACATGGCTAACCAGATTTTTACTTTAGGGAAAACAAGCTGGTGTAGGAATCATCTTGTTTGGTGTTTGGTTGCGGCTGGAAGCTTCTCACGTGTGTTACCATCAGACATAATTATTCCTACTTTTCTCATTCCTGATGTGTAGGTTGGCATGTTGTATTGTAGCAGACTTGGATAGTATCACATCATTATTATTTTCATTGTTTATTTTTTATAAGTACCTTAAAGTTATTTGTAGATTATCATCGGACCTTCAACGGTTTTTTTGAACACAATACAAATGCAAGCGCTCATATATAGTCGCATGCACTCACTCCTATGAACACGCACACACAGCCTATTCCTATGAGCACCTCCGAGAGACTGAGCCGACATGTGATCTTGAAATTTTACGAAGTCATAATAGGCGCCTCGTAGTCGACGGGAATGTCTCCTCCCACTAAACCAGAAATCCTGAAATAAATTCAGGATAAATGCGAGCACCTGGATTTGAACTCATGTGGGATGGGGATACCACTATCCCTCTAATCATGCAACCATAGGTTGGTTCACGATCTTCAACAGTTGAGAGATCAACCTGCATGGAAGTTTTCATAACAAAGGAGTTGTCATTATTTGCAAATGCTTTATTTTCATTATATGTAAATGCTTTATTTGTGGATATGAACTATAGTTTTGAGGTGAATAAACATTGTCGGATGACAATGTTGCTTGATGTGGTTGAGGATATGGTATATCATCGACACCATTCATTTTGAACCATTAGAATATTTGTGCTCCCGTGGCAACACACGAGCAATTACCTCCTGTTGTCGGACGCGTAAAGAATGGGTTACATGCAACAATGCCCCTCTGCAGTACTTTCCAATTTATTTTATGCTAAATAATGTCAAATAAATGCAGTTAATTGTAAAATGCTTGGGTGTTGATGGATCCTTTATGTATCTCTATCCCAGTGGGTCCACAGGTGATACTTGCCATGTTCTTTATCCTAATTGGATGCAAGTAGCATGTGTCTTCTTTTCAATTTCTTCCCTGCCTTGATGTTGATTATCACTTTCTATATGTAGTACAACAACTTCTGTCGAGAAGATTTTTTTTGTTGCGTTGGCATGTGTGCGGTGCGGGTGGCGGCCGAACGGGGAGCGAGGTGAGATATAGAGACTCGATGTACTTTCAGTGCATTATTGTCTTGTGGCTGTGGCCAAATTTAAATGGACATCTTCCAGCAATTTGCCATATTATTTTATCCGAAATAATGTCAAATAAATGCAGTGGGGCAGCGGGCGGCGTGTTGTGCGGGGCGGAGGCAGAAGGAGCGGGGCGGCGGTGTGCGGTGTGGGCGAGGGTGGACGGCGACGTGCAGTGCGGGCGGAGGCGGACGGAGTGGGGCGGCGGCGTGTCGTGCGGGCCGGAGGCGGACGGAGCAGGGCGGCGGCGTGCGGTGTGGGCGAGAGTGGACGACGGCGTGCGGTGCGGGCAGGGCCGGGCGAAGGCCGGATCGGAGGCGGAGGCGGACGGGGTCGGGGCGGGGCGGAGACGGACGCGATGGGCGGCATGACGGTAGGCGGCGGCCCAGGCGGGGTGGAATCGGCGGTGGGTGGCTGGATATATGGCGGGCCAGCGTCGGGGAGCTGCGGCAGGGTGGCGGCCGTGACGGGAGCTGTGGTGGGGTGGCGGCGAGCGGGAGGAAGAAGTGGGGAGGGGGGAAAGGAAATGAAGAGCGGTTGGGCGTTGGTGCGCGGCCGCGGTTTTTACATCTCCTGCCTCCGGAGATGTAAATTTGCACCTCGAGGTGTTGAATTTTGCATCACCTGGAGGCGGAGAGGTAATTCTTTTTTGCATATGGACCATATGTTGGAGAGCTGTTTTTTGCCTCAAAAGATCCAAAAGTTGGTTATTTTTACATATGGACCGTTTATTGGAGATGCTCTAACCTCATCCGCCGGTGCTACCATTGCTTCTCCTTGTGAAACCAGTGGTCTGGCGGCTATTGCCATGAGGCCTTGGAGCCGGACTTGTGCTCCTCCTCTTGGAGGTCATGGCCGGTGTCCTGAAGCCGATAGTAGGACATGTCTGGCATGCGCTAGGGCAGTGGCATCACAGAGGACAAGACCAATATTGTTTGAGATCGGTCTTGATGGTGTGGTATGATGTAGTCGACCACAACTGTGGGGATGGGCGTGCTGAACGCGCAAATGGAAACGGCGAGTCCATGCCGAGCCCTCCTTTGGCGAGCGAACGACGACGGCGGGTGTAGGTGAATTCTAGAAAGGAGGTCTTTTTTTCAGAACTGCAGTGCCACTTTCCCTCTCCCTTACATTGGATTGGGTTGCATCATGCTTTTGGGTTGATCCTTCTGTGTGTTTCCATAGGCTCCACCTCCTGTTATCGGGAGCGCAAGGAATGGGTTACATGCATCAATGCCCCTTTGCAGTATTTCCTTTTACATCGGACTATTTCTTTACTACTCTTTACTAACTGCTAGGATGGGTTCATGTAATCTTTACTACTCTTAGCAATATTACCAATGGGAGTTTGTGGTCAGCAATGGTGGTGGGGACACCCGTTCTCATTTGAAAGGTGGATATTTTAATCATACAGAAGCAAGGAGCGTATCAGAGTTATTTGTCGCTATTATGTTACAATGTTCAAAAGTATCTTTGCAGAAAAATATTCCTTGGGATTTAGTTCCATTTGCAAAGAAATGCTTTTATTTCTTGTATAGGGTTGCAGAGATATATCGTTTAAAATAATAGTTTGGGTGCCATCAAATCAATTGTAAACACTTCTTTTTAGAGAAAAGACCATTGCCCAACTTTACAAATAAAGCCATAGAAGGTTCACAACATTGTCACACCCATACAATCTAATGCCACGGCAGCACAACAACAAGCACAACCCAACAGACCAAGTTCAACTTTAGGCACACAGGCCACAACCAGGTACCAAAACTAGAAGCTAGCTAAAGACAACCTGACGATTGCTAAGCAGTAGGTTGCACCCTTGGAGATAGAGAGATCGCCATAGCCCTGGCGCGTGAGATAAGCATATCTGTGGCATCCACATCGCAGGTCTTAATCAAAGGCTTTAAGAGATTTAAAAATAATATCAACTGATTTCGAAGGGAACACATGTTCAATGGTAAACTTATTTTGGGTCATCCAGAGAGCCCAAATGACTGCACCAAAGTCAGGCCAGAAAACACGCCACAACTGCCCAAACAAAGAACTGACAAGAAGTAATAATTGAGCGAAACTAGACGGAGACTGCCGAGTACAGCTCCACGACAGGACCGCAAAATCATAAGAAGATAAAATATGATTAGAATCTTCTGGCTGAGAACAAAGAGAGTACGTTGCCGCAGCCCGAGCATTACGCTTCCGAATTTGATCCCAACACGCAACAACATGGAGCTTTCCACAAATAGCTTGCCAAAGGAAGATCTAGATTTCAAGCAGAACACAAGCCCTCCAAACACCCTTGAACTTCAGAGTAATAGAACCCGAAATGAGCTTGCGGTAAAGCGACTTCACCAATAAAACACCCCGAGGAGGAATGAGGGTAGACCACCGAATCTGAAGTCTCCGAGAGCGAGGGGAAGGTGGAAGCAAGCTGATGCCACTGTTCCAAATCTGCATGAGAAAGGGAGCGACGGAAGGCCAAATGGCAACCAAAGTAGGCAAGATGATAAATAGTTATCTCAGAATTGCCACAGAAGGAAAAAAGAAGAGGGAAGGAAGAACATAAAGGGGTGGCCCCATGCCGGCCCCATGCCACCAAACAAGCAAAAACCAAGTAGATTCCCCATCATTAACAATAAATTTACGGTATGTTGTAGAGTTAAAATGATTATTATTTATTTGTTTACTAAGTAGCAACGTACCTATTGTGATAGTAGCGGCTGGGTGTGGATATGGTGTTGTAAAAAAGTTCGACAATACCAGTTGATGTGTATAAGAATTGCAAGTACACGACAGGTGTTGAACCACTAAAATATTTATGTATGCAACCAGCAAAAAATGTATCCATTTCCTGTGGCAACGCACGGGCATTCTACTAGTATGGAATTAAAACATGGGCCATCGATGCCTTCCATGACTCGTGCGGAAGGAAAAAAAAGAAGGCAAGCGCCCGCTGCACTAATTGGCATCGACAAGACCAGACGCTAAGATTTAGCCTGGAATTAATCAATGAACTGCCAATCTGGTAGGAAACAAATCCTAGCACCCTCCCCTAACGCCCCCCAACTTAATTTGTTTAAAAACGTGCGGAGTTACATGAATATGCAAACAACGAGTGGGGTCGCAGCAAGAGATCATCCGAGGAAGATCGTGGCATGAAAAATAGCAGCGGCTGAGATCGTGGGGAGGTACCAGAGGATCCATGTTTGCCTCCGTCGTTCGGTCTTGCTGGATTCCTGGGTTGCTCCGTCCTTCTGTCTTGCTGGTTTGGGCGGCGCAGAAGGACGAACTATGATCTACGAGGTTTCAAAGGATCCCTATTTATAGCTGAAATTTTTCTGAAACTTCTAACTAGCGATGTTAAAAGAATTCTGAAACTTCTACCTAGCGATGTTTAAAAAATTCTGAAACTTCTAACTAGCGATGTAATTGTTCTGAATCTTGTCCAGACTCCGACGACACTTAAATATAAATTTAAGAATTCAGTTAACCTTCCTAAGCTTCAAAAGTTCTGGTTGAAAAAAGCAAATATATGTTTCAGCGTCTCACATGCAGACCAAATTTATTTCAAGAATAGTATTTGGAACCAGTACTGTGAAATATTACAACTTCATTAATCCGCACTGGACTATGAACATGGCTAGGAAACCTTCTTCAAGAATAGTATTTGGCTCTCTTGTGAAGTTATTTTATTGCCCATCCGATCTTGCATGTTCAAAAGCATACCTTTTTTCCTCGTATCTGTGAGACCATTTTGTTAATAACGCTGAATCATTTCTGTTGCTGCTCAAGATGGCACGACACCATGGTTTTCACTTCGGTGAGATTTTGATGAAATAACTGAACTTCATTCATTTAAGCACTCACTGCAATATTTGCCTTCCAGCCAAAATATTTCAGCACTAACTGAAATTTTTCTGAAACTTCTAACTAGCAATGTTAAAAAAAGCTTCAAAAGTTCTGGTTGTAGAAAGCAAATATATGTTTCAGCGTCTCCCATGCAGACCAAATTTATTTCAAGAATAGTATTTGGAACCAGTACTGTGAAATATTACAACTTGATTAATCCGCACTGGACTATGAACATGGCTAGGAAACCTTCTTCGGGACTAAAACCAAACCACACCCTACTCTACCGTTTCATAACCAAGTGTACACTCCAGATCTAAGAATCAACCACTGCTGGACTAACTGCTTGCATCTTCATGATCTTCAATCGCAGTTGCATCCGATAGGCTAGCAATGTACGTCTTCAGTCTTTTCATGGGCTTCAATTTATTGTAGGGCAAAGTAAGAAGGGCAACAGGCAGCTCTCTTCTATAATTGTCAATGTATGCCTGCATGGGAGGATATGTTAGTATCATTTCATATTTTTACAAAATTGACAAAATTTTAGGTGTTACTCTACGTACTTGGTCATAAGCAGCGTAAGATCTTCTCCCGTAAAGAATTCGATGTTCTTCAGCATGTAGAGTGCACAAGAAGAACTAAAACAATTAATTCTGTTAGCACCATTTCACGTATTAAAAATTCAAAACATATTGAGAAGCTAATACTGTTGACTGACTTGTCATCTTGTCTTGGCACAAGAACATGCTTTATTGTCCATTGGGTCACGTTAATGTCTTGCCATGCATGGCTTTGTGGTCCATTGATTCGCAGCGATGCTCTCAGATGTGCTTCCACCCCACGTATCTGCCAAAGTCCATGGTATGAGAAGTTGCTCACGGTTCAAGGTTAGGTATGATGCTAAATGTTGTGTTATATTGAAAGACGTTTAAAATCTCACCACGTGAACCACTTGTGTTACTACGTAGCTGAAAAGTGAATCAAGAATCTGAATCTCCCTCCTTCTGGGGTTTACGACCACAAGGAACCAGTGGGTGTTCGCCATGTTCGTAGGTAGAAATACCTGGACAGCAAAGATGATTACATAAACATGCATAATGATTACAAAAATAAATGTGTTTATGTCATGGTTAGATGGTACCAGATCATGTCTGAGGTAGTTGTCTCCTTTTGTTGTTCCATGACTGCCCGCCAAAGCGGCCTCATGGCAGTTCTCTACCTTACCATCTCTTTCGAGCATAGCGACGCCGGCCACCCTCTCAATGTAAACCAATTGCCCGTCCCTTATGTCCTCAGGATGATCATGACGCATGATCTGAATCACAGCATCAACCAACTAAAACAAAATTCAAGTTAATTGTACTGTGCAAAAGAAAATTGATAAAATAATTTGGCAAATATCTTACTTCGTCACCCAACCATTTGTCATCTAAAACTCCATCTATCATGGTGAGGCATTGCAAATGCTTCTGTAGCAGAACAATGTCATCAATTACCACCAATTGTCTATCAAGATCTGAGGTGTTGACAATTTCGGCCACATGATTCTGTCGAAACTTGTCAAGGTCGGTCTCCAGCCTCGAAGCACCTGTGTCTGTATCTTTAAAAATGCCTGAACGGTTTTTCCTCTTTGTATTCTTTGTGTCCTTGGAATCGTTGGTAGACTCCGATGGAGTCCTGTTTCTCTTTCTCTTCTTATCACTATCGTACAGAACATAATCTTCATTGCAAAATAATGAAGATGCCACTCTTTTTCGGATGCTCGTACGAGTTGGTAGCATGGAATCAACCACGCTATCTTGTCGCTGCTTTGCTAAAGAATCATCATAGTTGTCCTCATCAACTGGGAAGACATGTGTCTCTTCCGGCTCCCTTATTGCCTTAGCCTTGGCAGACCGGTGTTTGCTTTTGGTACCCGCCTCTCCCCCCACCTCAATTCTGACATCTTCATCATCTTGATCTCTTCTTTCTTCAGCCTTTCGCACATTCTCATTGTGCCTCAAATTCAGAGGATCCTGTGATTCGAAATAAAGCACTTGTTAGCTACAAATCTTCATTAACTTAAAACAAAATCAGTTAGATGTGAAATGTGTATCACCATGAAAGCTTCAAGGCTTGTGGTGGTTTTTGAATGCTTTTGCGATTGCAAACTAGGAGCGGGCTGCAAATCTTCAGCTACGTTCTTCATGGGGGCATCCATGTTATCTTTTTGTATTCCCTTAGCAGAAATGCCTTTGGCAATGACCTCCGTGTCTTTTTTTGTTTTTGCTGGTGAGTAGTATTCTCTCCTGGGACCTCCATTGGGTCCGCAGGTACTCCCAGGTCAGATAGCTGTATGTCCTCTACTCCTGGGCGACCATCATCAAATATTCCATAGCAGTGGTTCTTTAAAACAAATGTGTTAGTGTGGAGAGTATTGATAGTAAAAATATTTATAGAAACTCATAATGGTATACTTACATTGAATTCTGTGATGAGGTCGTCCGTGCGTCTGCCGTTCGCAAGTGTACGCCTAAGGCACTCGTCCATTTTTTTCAAGGGTGCTCATCCTATCAAATTGTTGTGCACTGGCTTCCCGCACAATGGAGGCAACTTCTTTCAAATCAGCCAATACACGGCCCATGAGTGCCTTATCCTGCAAATTACAAGTAGTTAGAAGCATATGAATTTGATTGTACTTGCAAAGTTACAATATATATTTGTGTCTAATGTTCATCATTTACCTGACTGTCAGTCTTTGGTTTGACCGGCGTCCCAACTGATGGCGGATTGAAAGGCCGCAGCAGGTCATTGACATACTGTATGTTAGTGTCGTTAGTATCATTCAAAACATATGGTAGATAATCCAGGCACACAGTACTAACACTTTACCTCTCCAACCCCTATATAATTTTTGTTGATTATGTTGTCAACCTTCTGTGCCTTCTCGTCACTCCAGTTTTGGATCAGCGGCCTTAACCTTGATGCATACGAGATGGTAGAGTCCAATTGGTGCACCCTCCACTTCTCGTAGTACCACGTCTGCATTACAACAAAAACAGCTTAGAAAATTTTCCATAAAATTAAATGTATTGTATGTTAATAATGATTGTATTACTTGCAGCAATGGTAGGTTGCCCTCCAGATTTGCTCCACCATTTACAAATTTCCTGATGCTAGTCATAAGATGGTCAAGTGTAAGCTGTCCAAAATTGGTGCTCTTTATTGTCTCAACGTTTCTAACAATACCAAGGTATCTGTTGTCCACATACTGCTGTGTTGTCGGGCATACATATTTGCCTATGGTGTACAAGACAAATGGCCTGACAAAATTAGGTGTGTTGTTGCCTTTCATCTTGGCTAGCAATCCTTTCAAAGTTACTTTTGTGTCATTGGGGTCTTTCAATTCCTTCCATAACTCCAAAGTATCGTTGTGATTTGAACAGACGTGATTCTTCCCCATGCAGGGCAGGCCTGTTATATGCTCCACATCTTTTAGTGTGATCCTACATGGTCTCCCATTAATTATAAAGGCATCTTGCTCTGCATCATATGAATAAGCGATGGCCTGGCACAGTAGACGTCTCATTCTCATGCCAGGAGTCTTGAGAAGTTCACCCAGTCCAACCAACTTGATGTACGTCAGTTGCTGTGCGTTTAAATCTTTTATGAACTTCTTGTATTGCAGCAATGAAGCAACCTGAGTTCCCTGAATGTACAAATAGTGTGATTAGATTCTGTATGGTATTCATTTAAACACGCATAGAACCGACTAGATGTAATCTATGCCAATATCAAAATTGTGCTCTACATTGCTACATGAAATTATAGAGCTTCTAGGCCATATAATGAACACCAGACATAGAAAAACAAGCTATCTCTGTCCGCAAATTGACTGATAATAGTATAGATTTTTAGTACAAAGAGCAGACTTTGTTCTATGTACACTAGTAAAGTTTCAGGCGTCACGCTTACGAAAATAATTGGATACATGATCACAAGATCAATAGTTTATAGATAATCACCATACTAGGAATGTAACATGTGATCCTACTGTCCATCTTTCTCTTTACTTTTCTCGTCAACCTAAAATTTAATATAGTACATACATTTGATGTTCTCATTGCCAAATAAGTGAGGCGTGCAACTTACGTACAAAACTACTTTGTATTTTGTCTACTGCGTATTTGATCAGGCATTTAGGAGTACTACGATTATTTTGTTGATTCGGTTGCTGGTTTTAAACAAAGTTGAATTACTAGTCCTTCCTTTCCATATCGTTGCACGTAGAACTTTCCAGCACGAAAATAGCGCAAGTTTCATTACAGAGAGAGGCATTCACGACTAAAAACTAAGAGAGGAAGGTATCCACGATCTCCCTTAAGTTTTGCTAAAGCACATGTAGATGTGCTCTAAGTATTGCTTATCTAAGTCCTATGTCATTGATTTTATGCTAAGATTCGTGCAAGCCTTTCTAGACACACCAATCTCCCTTCGGTAAAATAGGGATAGTTTGTTATGGCTGTAACTAAACTAGGTCAAAAAGAAGTGCCCCGTAAATAATGGGATTGCATGCAAACTTGGGAAGGAGGGTGTATACACAATACAAGGATCTCGATCGTTACCGGAGGATTCTCTCGATGGCGACCGGCTCCATTGCCGTTCGCTTTCATCTTTTGATTCGCCGGCTTCTCCCACGTGCCCTTCTCTTTCGTCGGCTTCTCTGACGTGCCCTTGTCTTTCATCTCAGGATTCGCCGACGCAGGCTTTGAAGATGACAGCTCCGTCGGCTTCACCGACCTGGGAGCTACTTTGGGCGGCGTGGGGTGGTAATTCGGTGTAGTCATGGAAGGCTAGGTATGGGTGGCGTGGGGTGGGAGGCGTGGGGTGGAAGTATACGATCTATGCCGTGAAAAGCTTCGTATTTATAGGGGATTCTCTACCAACCGATCACAAGGAAATATTGGGAATTTGGGATCTCACGAAGAGGTAGTTTTAGATCATGTAATGTTTATGTATAGGGGATTCTCTAACAACCCACCACAAGGAAATATTGGGAATTTGGGATCTCACGAAGAGGTAGTTTTAGATCACGTAAAGTTTTTTTAGCTATATTTTTATTTTGAGAATTTTTTAACAAGTTTATATCAGTAATCTCAACCGTGAAGCGTTTGGGCTTCTTGTGCTTTCTTATACGGGCCTATGGGTGAGCCCATTTTAAATGTGAACATGACAAAGGAAGCGAGGACTCCAGCAGACGGGACGAGCCCCGTCCCAATTATTTAGGACGGGCATGCGCGAGGGCGCTTCGTCCTCACTGCCACGATTCTCCAAAAATGGTTCCTCTACCTCTGCGTCCTCTCGATTCCCTCTTCCTCTGCGTCGCCCACTCTCCCAACAATCTGGCTTCTGGAACGGTGAGTTCTCCTTCCTGTCAATTTTGTTAGTAGTTCTCCAGTACCAGCACATACGATGGTCTTCTTCTTGTCAATTTCTTGTTCTCCTGCTTCTTTATTTTGTGCGCACAGATTCATCTGCCTGCAACATGTAATCCGTTGCCTTATGAGAATTTTGCACACAGATTCATCTGCATGCAACATCTAGTCCGTTGTCTTGTCAATTTCTTGTTTTTCTCCTGCTTCTTTAGTTTGTACACACAATTTCATCTGCATGGGTGATGAACAATTCATAGATACATGTTTATTCTTGATTGTTGATGCAGTTGTTTAGATAAATATTTCAAGAGCGTAAATTTATATTGTTAATTCGCATATACTCCCTCTGCAAGGAAATATAACATATTTTGGTTCACTGCTTTAGTGGTTTCTTTATAGAGGGAGTACTTGTTTAGTTTAAATTGTTCATGCACTTGTTTACATAAACTTTCAATAGCGCCAGAATTCCTATACTATCTGCCGTCATATTCATCTCGGCTTATTGTTATCATGTTATTGTCATGCTTCATGTCTTATACTGGTTTCATCAATTACAGTCCTTCGGCATGGCGTTCGAGAATGATTATGATGCTAGGGCAGATGGAAATACCGAAATTTGTGTGAAGTACACGAACAAGGCTAGCTGTGCTGAGTACTGTATTGGCAAATTCAAATACTGGCTGCGGAACGACGACCAGAAGATAGTTGCACTGGATGTGGAGTACACCTGGCCTCGTTGTCCGACACAGATGGCGTCCGTGGTCCAGTTATGCGTTGGCATCTACGTCCTCGTGTACCACATAAGCGTTGCTGATGAGCATTGCGGCCTTCTTGCCACCTTCCTGCTCGACGAGGAGTACACCTTTGTTGGGGTGGACATCGAGAATGACAAGAAAAAACTCAAGCAGGTTGGTCTGGTGGTACAAAACTTTGTGGATATCTAGAATATGTGGAGAGTGCCTGATCCAGTGACGATTAAGCCAAAGTATGGCTTGGCTGATTACGCTGGTTCCACATCCACCACAGCTACAACAAGATGAAGGACGTTCTCATAGAAGATGACCACCATATATGGGCAGAAGCGCCCTTGCCCTTGAAAAACATCTATTATGCTTCCATGGACGCGTATGCCACCTACGACGTATACAGGCGGTTGGTGAACTTCCAGAAGGGGTTCGAGAGTCAGCGCCAGCATCTCGCCAAACCATCCAGGCGGTCAAAGAAGTCCGGAAGGAAGAATGAATCAACATAAAATGTTTCTTCTATTTATCTAGCTGATAGTCTGTAAACTTTATTATACTGCTAGTAAGTCGTAAGTTCAAATTTCCTGCGAGTTGAATCATCCTTTATTCTAGCTGTCTTGCCTAATTTGATCCACGTTCATGAGATATTATACTTAAGACGTTTATTTTGTTTCGGTTTCGCTAGCTATGATACAGAATGCGATAGCCATTTTTACCAAAAGATTATTTCAGATTTATAATGAATACACAGAATGCGATAGCCATTTTTTCCAACAGATTATTTCAGATTTATAATGAATACTGTTCTCAACTGGGTTTGAATAAAGAAATTTTATTTTTTAATTGCATAGAGAAAGTTCATTTTTTTAATCAAAAGAAGGGTCGCCCCCCTTGATTTTCCATTAACAGAAAACACGTGGTCTTTCAAGCCCCTAATACAAACTACAGCTAGAAACTAAAGTAATCAACTAGCAGCACAAATCATACATGATAGCAAGCCCAACCAGACTTAACATGAAGGTCCAAAAAATAAAACTACGGCAGAGATGCGCAGGCGACACCGCAGTACCCTGTGACTCCACACTTGCGATGAACTGTACAATTCACCTGCTACATGCTCTAGCGTGCGCATATAGACCATCAGCAGCTCTTTGTTTACCACCTTCATCTGCAATATAGACCATCCCATGATCCACAAGCAAATTAGCTAAACAAGAATCATAAGATCACTATATCATTTATTTTGTAATCTCACATTATTCCTGCATTGCCAAAGAGTCAAGAACACAACTGATGCCCTTCCCGCATCTCCTACGCAAACACTCATAGGTAGTTCTACCATCTTAACTCCATGATTTAAAATATTAATAAAACCCCCTTAACGATTCCATTTGCATTACCATCCTTCATGATTATAGCCAGGGAAACAGCAGCCAATAAAGCAACCACCTGTGAAAGACCTATTTTGAGTCCTGAATAGGGCCGAATCCTAGCATTTACTCTAACTGCAACATGTCCTCCTCTCATAGTCATCATCACCCAAGACATAATGAAGACGTAACCCCATAGATGCATAACTGCTATCAAAATAGTTTTCGCACTATACCTAGTGTAAAGGACACTCTTGCGTTGTCGTGCTACATTTGTGGCTCCTCGGTCAGCATGTTCATAACCACCTCGATCTGAAGATCTTCACGGGTGGTGGTCTTAAAAAATGAACATTTCTTAGCTTTTTCCAAGAATTCTTCATATTTTGAATTCATGAACCTTTTGAAATTCATCATCTTTTTTCAAAATTGACAAAATGTTTTTGAATTCCCGATCATTTTTTAATTCATGTACTTTTTTTCAATCCAACAACATTTTTTCATAGTATTGAACATTTTTTAACTAAAATAAAACTGACCAAGATATATCTTTGAGGAAATAAAACAAGCCGACATAAAAAACCAATAACACTACAAAAGAAGGAGTGTAGCACTGCTCGGAAAAGCACATCCCATCGTGGGGCCGCGGGGCGTGGCTATGTGTCGCCTGCTGCGACACCCAATTCCGGTTCGCGGAGCTGGAACAAGGGCAGCCCAGTAACCAGCTGTCGCCGTGCTGATATCATCTGATGTCATGATGACATCATACACATTCTTTTTGTTTTCTCTTCACATTTTATTTTATTTTTTAATTCTGATTATATTTTGAAATATCTTAAACATATATATTATGAAAATACTTTGCATAAAATTCTGAAAAATATTAATCTTGCATTTGAAAATGTTAAACATGTATAAAAAAATATGTGTTGTGTAAGAAAAATATATAAATCTGAATGTAAAAAGTAGAAAATGTCAATCACATATATGAATAATGTTAATGATATGTACCAAAAATGTTTGTGACGATTATAAAATGCCTTCAATACAAATGTTTCGTGTATTCAAGAAAATGTGCGGTACGTTTAAAAAATCTTCGAAAGTTTCAAAACGAGTTTGTGACATTTCCAAAAATAAAATGTACAGAAATGTTTGCATAGTTCAAAAAAATGTTTTTTCGCATTTGAAAAAATGACACATATTTCAGAAAAGATTCAAAGCATGTTCTTGGAAATGTTAAATGGCTACAAAAGAATTTTTTAATTATAGACAAAAATGTACAAACGTTTATGAAAAAAGTAGACGTGTATTGAGAAAACAAAATACAATAAAAATTGACAAAAGAAACAAAAAAAGCGAAGAAGCCAAAACAACTCGAAGAAAACCAAGAAAGAAACAAAAGAAACCCAGGAAAAGCGGAATAAAAAACCCCATAGAAAAACAAAGAAAACCGACGCATAAAAGAAAAAAAAACCTGAAAAAAAAACCCAGACCGAACCTATCGATCGAATGAGGACAAGCAAATCAACGAACGACAAACAACTAAATTTGCCAGTTCCGTACTAGTCCGCCCATAGGTGATTCGTAATAGGAATCGGTACGGGAGACATAGCATTTGCAAGGAGCGCATGCACTTGCTATGAGCGATCCACAACACCGCCCTAAACATGTGTATGGTGATCATAGTGCCAAGGCATCCATGCGTCGTGGTTAAGGGCCCACATGAATATTGGCCAGCTCTCGGGCTTTGTCTTGATTTCAGCCTGAAACATACGAGTGACGAGTGACGACAAAGAAGAAATAGACCAAATTAGTAGCCCACACCTGCTAAAAAAAATACAAAAGAAACACAAAAAAACATCGGTGGATTCAAATCAACCAGGAGGCGTGCGCTGATTTTAAAATGTTGGATGCCACCTTGAGCTCCACTTGACGTTGCATCTAAAACTCATGGAGGGCGACATATTGGCGGTGCAATGTGAGGCGATCGAAATGAACTCATGATGGTAACAAATGACATTTCATCGGAATATCTTGTTGGGTCCGCTCAATTAACGCCTGCCCATTGCTTGTTAGTATTGGGAGTTCGCTCAAGTACTCCACACTAGGCCTTGAAACATACCTGATGAAATGGTTGACGAGAATGGTTGGTAAGATCAAACATGGCATGTGTATATCGATTGTCTATTCAGGTTCTTGACTGGTATTGAGTATAGCTTGGTGGCACCAAGAGTTCCCCCAAAGACTTCACGGTGGCATTTGGAATATGCCTTGTGAAGTTCTTGTAGGGAACTCATGGTAAAACCAAACACATGTCCTTCAGATTGATCATCACTTCGAATTCTTGAACGGCATTGAGTAAAGCTTAGTGGCATCGAAAGTTCCCCCAAACACTTCATAGTGGCATTTGGAATCATGCTTTGTGAAGTGCTTGTAGGGAACTCATTGTAAAACCAAGCATGTGTGCTTCAGATTGATCATCTCGTCAGGCTTTTAACCGGCGTTGAGTAAAGCTTGGTGGCACCGAGAGTTCCCCCGAACACTTCACGGTGGCGTTTGGAATAATGCCTGGATCTCATGGTAAAACCAAACACACATGCTTCAGATTGATCATCACTTCAAATTCTTGACCTGCATTGAGTAAGCTTAGTGGCACCAAGAGTTCCCCCAAACACTTCACGGTGGCATTTGGAATAATGCCTTGTGAAGTGCTTGCAGGAAACTCCCGGTAAAACTAAACATGATTTATAGTGCATCCCCTGTGGTCTGTGGCTTGAAATATTTTCTAAGCTTGGTTACACCGAGAGTTTCTCAAACACTTTGGTTAAAACTTCCCAAAGGTCCACTGTAAAGTGTTTGAAGGGAACTCCTGGTAATACCAAATGCGGGTCCCAACTCGTTCGTACATCACTCTTATGGTATGAGGCCAATATCTATAGAATGATTGGTGACACCGAGAGTCCTCCAAACACTTCGGGAAGTTCTCGAAAAAATGTATCCTGGAGTGCTTGAAGAGAACTCCGACGATGCGAAACTCGATTACTGCCCACGCACCCATCATAGTGTACATGGACGTACCTCTATAATTTCTAAAGCGCAAACACTCCCAAACCTATCGAAACCGCCGGTAGCCACCCAGAGTTCCCCCAAACACTTCACCATGCATACTCTTATCCCTGCAAAGCACACTTTAAAATAGTGCCAATGCAACAATGAGGCAGAAGCTAGCAACTGAAGTGATTTGAGGAGAACTCCATGTGACAACCAACCAAAGTAGCTAGCTAGAACTCTTGTTCATCTCCTGTGGACCACATTTCACTTGTTTAATCTGCCATGGTGAAGAGCGCATAGGTGGCTGCTACTCCCTCCGTTCCAAATTACTTGATCCATATTTATCTAAACACGAATGTATCTAAACACTAAATAAGTATAGATACATCCATATTTAGACAAATTCAAGTCAACTAATTTGGAACGGAGGGAGTATTTATAAGTCTAGACGAAAGGCTGAATATCTAGTGCCAAGTCTGTTTGCCTCCTGTGGACTGTGGTGTGGAATGGAATAAATACATGGTCTTGTGCTGAATCCATGAACCTGGCTATGAACCTAGTCGTGATGCAGCCTAGATTAGAATGAACTAGCTACCTATAGTCATGGGAATCTTGTGACATGTGGCCTTTGGGCGGCACAAGTCAGCTAGATTTGCAGCTCCAAATGGTGCAAAAGCTCATGGAGTAAAGGTGCTTGCCGAGCCTGCAAATTCCTTATCTCCTCGAGCAGCTAGCTAGTTAGAGGTATATGTCATCGTCGTCGCTCGGTTTCTGCCCACGCACATTTCTTTCAGTGAAACGAGATGCAGAGATTACATTATTATTATTATTATTATTATTATTATTATTATTATTATTATTATTATTATTATTATTATTATTATATCCCAACTGGCTCAAAGCTTGTGCCAGTTGCAGGACGGGGGATAGACATACGGGCTGGGATTCCGCGTAAACTTTGCCTAATTTGCTGCAGAAAATGCTCACGGATGGATGCGGTCGTTGCAGTAGTGCTCTCGTGCAGCATGTGCAGTATCTATCTTGATAAAGTGATCAACCAGGGTGCTTTAGAGGCAGAAGAAGAGAAAATGCTTGGGCATCTGTGGCGTTGAACATTTCAGTGTTTATGCACTGTACATGCACAGCCGGATGGTACTACTTTTCACATGCTAGCTTATCTGTATGTTGAGAGAACAAAATATGCTTTTATTCCTGGCTGGTTATGGCTTTGTTAATTCAAAGCCAGGCTAGATTCGAGCTCCATCTCGGGCTCGGCTGATGCCTTTTCTCTAAAAGAGAACAAAACAGAAATTGTGGAGATATCATTTGTAGTCAGTTAGGGAATTCAGTGTCGATGAGCTTAACTATTAACTAGTCACACCTCACACGTGAACTGAGCCTGAGCTCGTTACAAAAGTAACCCAAGTGTTTTACTCGTCATTTTATCATAGGGCAGCAATCGTATACAGGTTATAAACAAATATGCGTGAAAATGCAGTTTATAAATGCTAGTACACCTTTAGCAAGCATGCAGTAGACAAATATATAGTGTCGGGGCACACATACCTAGTCTGCCTTTTCCGATTAGAAAATATGTCTAATCCATTGGGCTAGTTGTCTGTCACTGTGTCTCGTTATGCGTGGCTGTATGGGCAGGCTGGATAAAGAGAGAAGCAAAAGACACTTATGGCAACACGCACACTATAGGATCGATGACTAATATTCCCAAATTCCAAGGCCAGACAACAGCTTTATATATGTACAAGAAGGTGTCCCGATTCAATGCACCCGCAGAACGACATCGTTCAAACTTCAAAGTTCAGAAACCCAGATGTCAAGTTTCAAAGCAGGTGAGGTTAGAGCTTTTGAGCCTCTGAAAGGGCATAGAGATGGAGATACTTTGGTATAAGTATATGAGATACTTTGGAGTAGCATCATTCGCAGAGGCAAGATGATGACGATGCGGCAGGAGCTCTTCGAGCCTGTTTGGATGGCTGCCAAAGGCTGCCTTTTCAAAATTTTGGTCGTTGACCACAAGATGGGCAGCCGTTTGGATTGCAGCCGAATCTCCTGATGGCTGCCAATTTTTTGGCCAGCCGTTGTGATTCTGTACTAGTACATGGGCGAGTTCTCGGCGGTGATTTCCTTCGCCAAAAATTTGGCAGGCCATCGTTTTGGCAGGGCTGGTTTGGGTTCAATCCAAACAGCCCCTTCTTCTTCATGCCGTAGGAGAGGTCGTTGTCGTCTCGCATGCAGCTCCCCCATTCACATTTCTTGGCTCTCTAGGTTGCTGTTGTTCATTTCAGGTAGGAAGGAGGGTTTTGTTCTTATTGTTGGCCTAGACACAGCGCTGAGTACTTTCCTGCGACGGTGACAATCGACGACGAACGACAACGAAGAGAAGCAATGTTGATTAACTTGGATCCTGCCCCAAGCTGGCTAGAGACTCACGTACCAAACTAGCACCAAGCTGATTGTTTCTAGTTGGACGTATACTACTTTACTGCAAGCCAAAGCTAGCTAGCAGCCGATGTATCTCTTGATCGATTCCGGCAAGACACAACATAAGCACACGTGAATCTTGTCTGATTGTCACAGGAGCATATCGCTCCTGGTTCTTTGTATTACTTTCACAAATCGATACAAGTTTACAGGGGATATCTTGAGTATCGGAACCCCTTGAGTATATACTAACACATATGTCCGTGCGTTGCAATGGGAGAAATAATTAACGTGTCATCGCAGCAACGTGGCATAATAATATCGGAATGATGCCACCCAACCGTGGCAGCGAGACGCACGCTACCATAAATGCATATAAGTCATGAATTAAAAACCATCACGTATGATATTTTTGATACGATTTTTGTATGACTACTATGTTATTTAAAAGGCCTAATTTTCAAGTCCTACATACCAAGGCATTATTTGGAAGTTGGTGCAATTTTCGGAATTCACACCGAGTCATGAAGAAATCTTGCTAAGTGTGTTTTAGCCCCTCTCACCTCTCCCAAATCCACTCTCATGTCGTGCCCTCTTACCAAGTATTATTCCATTGCATTATTAGTCCAAAAAGCTTGTGTCATTGCTATTTGTCTTGCAGGAATCTATGCCGTGCACAGTCACCTCTTTAGATATTTAATTCCTAGGTATTAATTTCTCCTTTGTTTTATGCCCACTGGATGGATGACACACACACTTCATCCTTTTAGTTCTTATTCTTGAGGCGCCTTGTTTGTCTTCAACACAACTCGTGTACATATATAAAGCTGTAAAATTCTGTATAAAATGGCAAGATGGTACTATTTAATGGGGCAGCAAATCCATCGATCAACTTTTTGAAGAAGACCCAGTTTGACTTGGCCCACGTTTTTTAGGCAGGCTCTACCATCCTTAGTACGGTGGATCAGGTAAAAAAGATTTGTGTATTTGTGCTGTATTGCGAGTTCGACTCCCGCTCGAGCACCAATTCTTTTTGGCTCGCTCTAGGCTGGAGTGTGAGCCAGCAGCAGCTCAGCCAGCCGACGCAGGCAATACTTGGCCCAGCACACTGCAGACATATAGAAATTAGAGATATGGGCCAGCCGGCCGCTTTGGTTAGTTTTTCCTTTCTTTTACAAATAGAACATCTCGGTTTCCAATTTCCCTCAACAACAAAATAATGTCTCGATTTCCAATTAAGAAGTAGCATACATAAAAATAGTTAAAACGGGACGAAACAAAGCGGAACCAAACCAAGAGTACATATTCCCTTTAATAGTAGGTATAGATATAGATATAGATACTATCTAACCTCTGCAAACTAGTAATCCTACTCGGTGCTTGTTTAGGATCCTACACGACACACACATATACGTGCACGGCAAGGACACGGACGTGGTCGTGTTTAACTCCAACACTTGTGATCTCCCTTGTGTTCGTAGATAAGGGAGATGGGGTTGCATCTCCTTCTCCCCTTGCTGCGGGTGGTAGCAGCCTGATTGTACGTTAATTTGTTGTATCAGGGCAAATAAAATCTTTGATTGTTTCTCGTCTCTTTGGGTCACTTGTGTTCCTTTCATTTTGTGTTTGTTCGGATGACCTCCCAAAAAGCAAATGTGTGTTTCTGGATGCGATGATGACTGTAGTAGCTAAGCTACCACTACAAGTGGCGGTACCTGAACTTGAAAGCGTGTTTACCTAGCTACCGGCTCTGCACTTCTGCAGAACACAAAATCTTCCGGCCCAATGAGGACATGAATAGGCCGTCCAACTCGGCAAGCTAGCTCCAGACGTCGTGACACACGGTGTTAGGTGGCTCCTGAGCCGCCTTCACCGTCGTCGCTGGCGTAGTGGAAGCGCAGCGCCGGCGCGCGGGCAGAGGAAGACGGCCTCGTGGGTAGCACGCAGCGACCCACTCGCGTTTGACCGGCCCGCAGGTAGCTTTCCTCGCAGACCCCGCACGACGCCACGGCGATTCCGTGGGTGGTGTGGACGGTGGCACATACAATTATTTACGTAAATGTAGCATTGCTCGTCTATGGTAATTTATCGACTGCACCAGCTGTTCAGCCTCCGGTCAAAATTTGGCTCACGGACGACCAACGTAGGCGTAGGTGGTCTGCGCACCGACCGGCGTCTTGTAGGGCAGGCAGGCCGGCCAACATTGCATCCCCAAGATAAGGTGGCGCACACGAGGGCCATGGTCGCCGCCCACGCGTGCAACGGAGGTTTGCTGCACGAACGGCTCGCAGCGCGGCCTGAGCCGGCCGGCCGCACTCGCCAGCGGGCCAGTCTGACGTCGCAACCAGCACTGCTTGGATTATGAGCTAGCGCTGCGTTAAATTCCTGTCAAGTTGGAACTAGGCGGAAGTTGCAGACAGCATGAAGATCGAAGTTTTCTTTGGCCACTCGACCCATGTCGACAGAGGCAGGGCACGTATAAGCTATCCTGAATCTTGCGGTGCATGTACTAATCTTGTGACGTACTATAATATGTATTGGGGTGCATGGAATAATATACAACAAAACAGGATGACACAAGAACTTCCGCCCACATTTATTTCTGATTGGTACAAACTAAAAAGACTCAACTGACCGACCAATGCTCTCACACGTAGAAAAACAGAACACACTCACACGACACACACACACACAAGCAAATAAAAGCAAGCAAGGAACAGGTGGACATCGACCGCTTGAAATTAACATGCAAGAAGCACACACATCAAACGAACTAGAGGTCTTGCATGCACGAAGAGACCTCCCGCGCGTGCTCACTAGCAGGCCTTTTCCCTGACGCACTGCACATTATTCTGGGCAGTTTTGCCCTGAGCCTTCCACTTCTTCTTCATCTCGCACATGCACGAGTGGCCTCCAAAGGCTACGCAGCAGTCCACTTGAACCTTGATCGTACCAGTCGAAATAATCCTGTCGGCAGTGGCAATTTTCATACCTCTTCCACAGCTCTCGTAGCACGCATTCACGACGTTCTGATCGACAACGCCGCACGTCGGCGCACCGCCGACGGCAGGTACCTTCTGGGCGGCAGCGACGGCGCACATCAGCGCGACGAGCGCCGTCACGGCAACGAGCCTCGGGAGCATTGCTGCTGCCATGACCAGATCGATGCAAAGTTATAGCTGACGGAAGGTCGATGCACTCACTCACTCACTGCTTATGCCTGCTGTGGGTTGTTTTGGTGTGGAGGTCTGCCGGGGCTTTTATAGAGCTAGCTAGATAAGGCGTGGGCATTTGGAGTCCTAGCTGGACTCGACTAGACATCACGTGGCTACCATGCTTGATCACGTGGGCTATCAATCGCCACCTGACATATTCCTCATGCTTCGATCTGGATCTAATTATATTCCTCATTTCTAATTATATAGTACTGTATATTCTTGGAGTTAGTGATATTCTACTGTGCATGATTACAAAATCTCTGCACATTGCTTTGGATCGTCCCATTTATTTATTTTATCCCGTCAGAGGATAACTGTACGACCCACGCTCTCGTGTTCGGGGATGCGCTGCGTCGACTCGCGTCTTGCAGTGCTGGAGCCGAGGCTGTCCCGGAGCGCGCTTCGCGGCGGAGCTCAAACGCGCATAAAGAGGAAGCAGCACGCTGGACGCCGGAGCTGTCGAGGATGGCAGTGGTGCTCGACGTGCTGGCCGAGGCGGCAAACTCCAGCAACGGAGGCGAGAACACTGGTCGTCCGGTTCAAGGTGGCAGGAGAACAGAGCCGTGGCGGGGATGGTTTCCCGAATGTCGGCGGCGGCACCGGATGTCAAGGACGCAGCCATGGACCGATGGCCTACGATGGACACCGGCGGAGCTGCAGCAAGGCCAGATGAGAGAAAACAAAATACGTGTTCTTCTTCAGCTCGGCCCATCTTGGCCCGTTCATTTAATTCGGAGCAAATTTCTTATCTGACACTGTTTTAAAATGTGGTTTTTTATTTGGCTCTGGAGAAAATTTTCTTCCATGTTTGACAGCTACTAGTCTTAATTTTTTTTTTAATATGACACTCTAGTGCATTGTGTTCACCAACGGTGTTAAAGACAGACATGAAAAGACCTTTTTACCCTTGATGCATAAGGTGACTAAAAATTTGTACATGACAATATCTACAGTTATGTTACATATTTGGTCATGTTAAATGACCAATTAAGACCCCATAATTTGGTCAATGAACTGATTTCAATCCAAAAAGTTGTCCTTTGATTTTAATTCAAAAATGAAAATTGGGCAAAACCTCCCCCGTAATTTCATCCTAGATCTCTCTCTCTCTCTCTCTCTCTCACACACACACACACACACACACAATATGCATCACAACATGAACAACTACCAGAAACATCCATGTTCACACATACATCACATTTAGGTTCACATTCACCACATAAATCAGTACTAGTTCACCGCATACTATTTCACATATAAGGTCAAGTCCACAAGTACATCACATTAGTAGCACAAAAAAGCCTCCAAAAGTAACCATGACATTAACGAAAAACATGTGAGAATCACACACTAAGCCTTCTTTTGCTTCTTGTGCTCATTGAAGGGCTTGCAGGGTTAAATATTTTGCTTCTTGTGCACATGGCCGGCCGGAGAACAGAGTACCGCGTCACGCAGCGCTATCAAGTCGACCAATCAGGCCGAATCACACGGATTGTGTGCTTCTTTAGAACGGTGTGAGCCGTTGGATTTTGTATAGATAACAAATCTAGGGAAGTTGTGTGTGTGTATAACTGAGATATTTACCTGCAAAAAAAACTGAGATATTAACGCTGCTTTTCGCTGAGAGGAAGCACGTGTGGTTGCATGCGTGCATTGGTTACCAACACAGCTTAGGTTAAATTAACAAGCTAGAATACATATATAGGATACCGCTATTCTAAGCGTGAGTGTAGAATAGCTTATTCTACACCCTAGTAATGCTATATACAAAATCTAGTAAAACAATGTACAAAATGTAGTAATTTTGAAAATAGTTTTTTTACTATCCAAATTTGTAATTTACTATATTTTCAGATAAATTACTATATTTTATATATTGCATTACTACAATTTGTATGTATCGTTATTGGGGTGTAGAATAAGAGTAATTTTGAAAATATTTTTTACTATCCAAATTTGTAATTTACTACATTTTCAGAAAAGTTACTATATTTTATATATTGCGTTACTACAATTTGTATGTATTGTTACTGGGGTGATACATACAAATTGTAGTAACGCAATATATAAAATATAGTAATTTTTTGAAAATGTAGTAAATTACAAATTTGGATAGTAAAAAAAACATTTTCAAAATTACTACATTTTGTACATTGTTTTACTAGATTTTGTATATAGCATTACTAAGGGTGTAGAATAATCTTATATATTACTAAGGAAAAGCATGGCTATTGTGTTTCTCTCTAGAGGTTGTAATCAAGGCCACATGTTTGCTTTGGGATACGGTCCAGCAACTTTCCCTTTTTATAATTCTTGCATTTTAGGTGCTTCACTCTTATTTCCTCATATAGGGCAAAGTGGTACATGGTCCCCTCTTGTTAGCCCACTAGGCGCAGTGCTAGGCTGCCATCTTACTGATGCACAGTCCTCGGCCCACGTGCAAAAGTTCTTAGCCCATGAACAGTTCCATATGCTTGAAGGTGCCTACGTGATGAGCAAACAATACAAGTGCTTGAAGGTTCCTGTGTTTGAACCTTAGAAAACTAGTCCAAATGATGTTCAGTGTTGTAAACTAGTTCTGATTTTGAACCTCAGAAAACAAGCAAAAGTTTGTAGAACACGTTAATGGTATATATAGCAAATATTCCCACCTCTAGAGAATATTGTTTGCACTAAAAAGCCCAATGATACTTGTTATGGCATGATGTTCATGCAATATTTCTTAAAAAAAAACAGTGAATCGTGAATCTTCTTAAGAGTAAAAAAACGTATCTCAAGTATAGGATGCACAGCGTAATTTTGTTTTCGTAAAAAGGAAGGAGTCATTCTCTGAAGAAAAGCTGAGCAGCATAATTCAATATGAAAAATAAAACAGTGTGTTTTAGCCGCTAAACAAAATGGCTCAACGATAATTGTAATGTCTATTTTCGCATGGTTGATGGATAGTTTTGACCAATATGGCACTTTAGGAAACCTGACATTGCATGTGTGAACGTGCCGACAAGCAATACAAGTTACGGTGCTACCTTTCCACAAGTCTATGCAGAGATTAGGAATTTGATGCCCAAGTTGAGTATTTTTTGGATACGGTATAGCGCTGCACGCGGTGCAAAAGTAAAAATGCTTTAATTTACTTTCCCGTCTGACAAAACACTGGATCAGACAGCGATCAGAGCAGCGCGTCATTGACCATTGATTGTAGGGGTTGTTTCTTTCCACTACCGTGTGTGTGTGTGTGTTGCTCTAGGGAGAGACGGATTAGAATGTAATGTTGCACCAACACTTGACATGTGGTTAAACCAACTCGAAATACAAATTTGCAGAGTTGGGATAAGAGGACACAACAATTATAAACAAACATCCTTGTATCATTATAATGAAACGGGAACTTTCATTTTCCATTGCCAAACCTTGAACATCGTATGTGTGCACTCTCTTTATTGGATCGGGCACCTTTTATATATCGAACAATATATCCCCTCGGCGCACCACCCTGGTCGAGTAGCTCCCTTTGACGGTCCACCGGCAACTCCGACCATCCTTATACTCCCGACCTCTCTCTCTCTCTCTCTCTCTCTCTCTCTCTCTTCTTGTGTGTGTGTGTGTATGCATGAGTGTGTGTGTGTGTGTGTGTTGTTCCAGGGAGAGACGGATTACAATGTAATGTTACACCAACACTTGACATGTTGTTAAACCAACTCGAAATATAAATTTGTAGAGTTGGCATAAGAGGACACAACAATTATAAACAAATATTCTGAATGAAACATGAAGCTTATACACCTCATGGTGGGCTAGTATCCTTGTATCATCATAATTGCACGGGAACTTTCATTTTCCATTGCCCTAACCTTGCGTATCATATGTGTGCACTCTCTTTATTGGACCAGGCACCTTTTATACCTCGAACATTATACCCCCTCGGCGCACCACTCTGGTCGAGCAGCTCCCTTTGACAGTCCACCGACGCTCTGACCATCCTTTTACTCCCGACCACTCTCTGTTTTCATGTGTGTGTGTGTGTGTTGGTCCAGGGATAGAAGGATGGGAATATAATGTTGGAACCAACACTTGAAGGAAATATGCCCTAGAGGTAATAATAAAGTTATTATTTATTTCCTTATATCATGATAAATGTTTATTTTTCATGCTAGAATTGTATTAACCGGAAACATAATACATGTGTGAATACATAGACAAACAGAGTGTTACTAGTATGCCTCTACTTGAGTAGCTCGTTAATCAAAGATGGTTATGTTTCCTAACCATGGACAAAAGAGTTGTTATTTGATTAACGAGATCACATCATTAGTTGAATGATCTGATTGACATGACCCATTCCATTAGCTTAGCACCCGATCGTTTAGTATGTTGCTATTGCTTTCTTCATGACTTATACATGTTCCTATGACTATGAGATTATGCAACTCCCGTTTGCCGGAGGAACACTTTGGGTGCTACCAAACGTCACAACGTAACTGGGGGATTATAAAGGAGCATTACAGGTGTCTCCAAAGGTATATGTTGGGTTGGCGTATTTCGAGATTAGGATTTGTCACTCCGATTATCGGAGAGGTATCTCTGGGCCCTCTCGGTAATACACATCACATAAGCCTTGCAAGCATTACAACTAATATGTTAGCTGTGAGATGATGTATTACGGAACGAGTAAAGAGACTTGCCGGTAACGAGATTGAACTAGGTATTGGATACCGACGATCGAATCTCGGGCAAGTAACATACCGATGAAAAAGAGAACAACGTATGTTGTTATGCGGTCTGACCGATAAAGATCTTCGTAGAATATGTAGGAGCCAATATGGGCATCCAGGTCCCGCTATTGGTTATTGACATGAGATGTGTCTCGGTCATGTCTACATAGTTCTCGAACCCGTAGGGTCCGCACGCTTAAACGTTCGTTGACGATATAGTACTATGAGTTATGTATGTTGGTGACCGGATGTTGTTCGGAGTCCGAGATGAGATCACGGACATGACGAGGAACTCCGGAATGGTCTGGAGATAAAGTTTGATATATATGATAATAGTGTTTGGTCACCGGAAGGGTTCCGGAAATCACCGGAAGGGGTTCCGGATGTTTCCCGAAATGTTTGGGTACGAGAACACTTTATTTGGGCCAAAGGGGAAAGCCCACAAGGTTTTTGGAAAGCGCAAAAGGAAGTTTTGCAGAGTCCAGGGGCCAGACGCCAGGGTCCCTGGCGTCTGGACCTAGAGTCCGAGAAGGACTCTTGCCTTTCGGGTGAAACCGACTTTGTGGAGGCTTTTACTCCAAGTTTCGACACCAGGGCTCAACATATAAATAGAGGGGCAGGGCTAGCACCAAAGACACATCAAGAAACACCAAGCCGTGTGCCGGCAACCCTGTCTCCTCTAGTTTATCCTTTGTCATAGTTTTCGTAGTGCTTAGGCGAAGCCCTGCGGAGATTGTTCTTCACCAACACCGTCACCACGCCGTCGTGCTGCCGGAACTCATCTACTACTTTGCCCCTCTTGCTGGATCGAGAAGGCGAGGACGTCACCGAGCCGAACGTGTGCAGAACTCGGAGGTGCCGTGCTTTCGGTACTTGGATCGGTCGGACGTGAAGACGTACGACTACATCAACCGCGTTGATATAACGCTTCCACGAACGGTCTACGAGGGTACGTAGACAACACTCTTCCCTCTCGTTGCTATGCATCACCATGATCTTGTGTGTGCGTAGAAATTTTTTGAAATTACTACGTTTCCCAACAGTGGCATCCGAGCCTAGGTTTTATGGTTTGATGTTATTTGCACGAGTAGAACACAAGTGAGTTGTGGACGATATAAGTCATACTGGCTACCAGCATGTTATACTTTAGTTCGACGGTATTGTTGGATGAAGCGGCCCGGACCAACATTACGCGTACGCTTACGCGAGACCGGTTTCCCCGACGTGCTTTGCACATAGGTGGCTTGCGGGTGACAGTTTCTCCAACTTTAGTTGAACCGAGTGTGGCTACGCCCGGTCCTTGCGAAGGTTAAAACGGAGTCAAATTGACAAACTATCATTGTGGTTTTGAAGCATAGGTGAGATCGGTTCTTACTTAAGCCCGTAGCAGCCACGTAAAACTTGCAACAACAAAGTAGAGGACGTCTAACTTGTTTTTGCAGGGCATGTTGTGATGTGATATGGTCAAGACATGATGCTAATTTTATTGTATGAGATGATCATGTTTTGTAACCGAGTTATCGGCAACTGGCAGGAGCCATATGGTTGTCGCTTTATTGTATGCAATGCAATCGCGATGTAATGCTTTACTTTATCACTAAGCGGTAGCGATAGTCGTGGAAGCATAAGATTGGCGAGACGACAACGATGCTACGATGGAGATCAAGGTGTCGCGCCGGTGACGATGGTGATCACGACAGTGCTTCGGAGATGGAGATCACAAGCACAAGATGATGATGGCCATATCATATCACTTATATTGATTGCATGTGATGTTTATCCTTTATGCATCTTATCTTGCTTTGATTGACGGTAGCATTATAAGATGATCTCTCACTAATTATCAAGAAGTGTTCTCCCTGAGTATGCACCGTTGCAAAAGTTCTTCGTGCTGAGACACCACGTGATGATCGGGTGTGATAGGCTCTACGTTCAAATACAACGGGTGCAAAACAGTTGCACACGCGGAATACTCAGGTTATACTTGACGAGCCAAGCATATGCAGATATGGCCTCGGAACACGGAGACTGAAAGGTCGAGCGTGAATCATATAGTAGATATGATCAACATAATGATGTTCACCAATGAAACTACTCCATCTCACGTGATGATCGGACATGGTTTAGTTGATTTGGATCACGTGATCACTTAGAGGATTAGAGGGATGTCTATCTAAGTGGGAGTTCTTAAGTAATATGATTAATTGAACTTTAATTTATCATGAACTTAGTCCTGGTAGTATTAGCATATCTATGTTGTAGATCAATAGCTCGCGTTGTTGTTTTCATATGTTTATTTTGATATGTTCCTAGAGAAAAATTGTGTTGAAAGATGTTAGTAGCAATGATGCGGATTGGATCCGTGATCTGAGGTTTATCCTCATTGCTGCACAGAAGAATTATGTCCTTGATGCACTGCTAGGTGACAGACCTATTGCAGGAGCAGATGCAGACGTTATAAACATTTGGCTAGCTCAATATGATGACTACTTGATAGTTTAGTGCACCATGCTTAACAGCTTAGAATCGGAACTTCAAATACGTTTTGGACGTCATGGACCATATGAGATGATCCAGGAGTTGAAGTTAATATTTCAAGCAAATACCCGAGTTGAGAGATATGAAGTCTCCAACAAGTTCTATAGCTAAAAGATGGAGGAGAAGCGCTCAACTAGTGAGCATGTGCTCAGATTGTCTGGGTACTACAATCGCTTGAATCAAGTGGGAGTTAATCTTCCAGATAAGATAGTGATTGACAGAATTCTCTAGTCACCATCACCAAGTTAGTAGAACTTCGTGATGAACTATAATATGCAAGGGATGACAAGAGTAATTCCCAAGCTCTTCGTGATGCTGAAATCGACGAAGGTAGAAATCAAGAAAAACATCAAGTGTTGATGGTTAACAAGACCACTAGTTTCAAGAAAAGGGCAAAGGGAAGAAGGGGAACTTCAAGAAGAACGGCAAGCAAGTTGCTGCTCAAGTGAAGAAGCGCAAGTCTGGTCCTAAGCCTGAGACTAAGTGCTTCTACTGCAAAGGGACTGGTCACTGGAAGCGGAACTACCCCAAGTGATTGGCGGATAAGAAGGATGGCAAAGTGAACATAAGTATATTTGATATACATGTTATTGATGTGTAATTTACTAGTGTTTATAGCAAACCCTCAGTATTTGATACTAGTTCAGTTCCTAAGATTAGTAACTCGAAACGGGAGTTGCAGAATAAGCAGAGACTAGTTAAGGGTGAAGTGACGATGTGTGTTGGAAGTGGTTCCAAGATTGATATGATCATCATCGCACACTCCCTATAATTTCGGGATTAGTGTTGAACCTAAATAAGTGTTATTTGGTGTTTGCGTTGAGCATGAATATGATTTGATCATGTTTATTGTAATATGGTTATTCATTTAAGTAAGAGAATAAATTATTGTTCTGTTTACATGAATAAAACCTTATATGGTTACACACCCAATGAAAATAGTTCGTTGGATCTCGATCGTAGTGATACACATAATCATAATATTGAAACCAAAAGATGCAAAGTTAATAATGATAGTGCAACTTATTTGTAGCACTGCCGTTTAGGTCATATTGGTGTAAAGCGCATGAACAAACTCCATGCTGATGGGCTTTTGGAATCACTTGATTATGAATCAGTTGATGCTTGCGAACCATGCCTCATGGGCAAGATGACTAAGACTCTGTTCTTCGGAACAATGGAGCGAGCAACAGATTTATTGGAAATCATACATACTGATGTATGTGGTCCGATGAATATTGAGGCTCGCGACAGGTATCATTATTTTTTGATCTTCACAGATGATTTGAGCAGATATGAGTATATCTACTTGATGAAACACAAGTCTGAAACATTTAAAAAGTTCAAAGAATTTCAGAGTGAAGTGGAGAATCATCGTAACAAGAAAATAAAAGTTTCTATGATATGATCGCAGAAGTAAAATATTTGAGTTACGAGTTTGGCCTTCAATTAAAACAATGTGAAATAGTTTCACTACTCACGCCACCTGGAACACCACAGCATAATGGTGCGTCCGAACATCATAACCGTACTTTATTGGATATAGTACAATCTATGATGTTTCTTACCGATTGACCACTATCGTTTTGGGGTTATGCATTAGAGACAGCTGCATTCACGTTAAATAGGGCACCATCTAAATCCGTTGAGACGACGCCTTATGAACTGTGGTTTGGCAAGAAACCAAAGTTGTCATTTCTGAAAGTTTGGGGCTGCGATGCTTATGTGAAAAAGCTTCAACCTGATAAGCTCGAACCCAAATCGGAGAAATGTGTCTTCATAGGATATCCAAAGGAAACTATTGGATACACCTTCTATCACAGATCCGAAGGCAAGACTTTTGTTGCTAAATTCGGAAACTTTCTAGAGAAGGAGTTTCTCTCGAAAGAAGTGAGTGGGAGGAAAGTAGAACTTGATGAGGTGACTGTACCTCCTCCCTTACTGGAAAGTAGTACATCACAGAAACCGGTTTCTGAGACACCTACACCAATTAGTGAGGAAGCAAATGATGATGATCATGAAACTTCAGATCAAGTTACTACCGAATCTCGTAGGTAAACCAGAGTGAGATCCGCACCAGAGTGGTACAGTAATCCTGTTCTGGAAGTCATGTTACTAGACCATGACGAACTTGCGAACTATGAGGAGCGATGATGAGCCCAGATTCCGCAAAATGGTTTGAGGCCATGAAATCTGAGATATGATCCATGTATGAGAACAAAGAATGGACTTTGATGGATTTGCCCGATGATCGGCAAGCCATAGAAAATAAATGGATCTTCAAGAGGAAGACGGACGCTGATAGTAGTGTTAATATCTACAAAGCTAGAATTGTCGCAAAAGGTTTTTCGACAAGTTCAAGGTGTTGACTGATGAGAGTTTCTCACTCGTATCTATGCTTAAGTCTGTTCGAATCATGTTAGCAATTGCCACATTTTATGAAATCTGGCAAATGGATAAACAAAACTGCATTCCTTAATGGATTTATTAAAGAAGAGTTGTATACGATGCAACTAGAAGGTTTTGTCGATCCTAAAGGTGTTAACAAAATATGCAACCTCCAGCAATCCATCTATGGACTGGTACAAGCATCTCGGAGTTGGAATATACGCTTTGATGAGTTGATCAAAGCATATAGTTTTATACAGACTTGCGGTGAAGCCTGTATTTACAAGAAAGTGAGTGGGAGCACTACATCATTTCTGATAAGTATATGTGTATGACATATTGTTGATCAGAAATAATGTAGAATTATTCTGTAAAGCATAAAGGAGTGTTTGAAAGGGTTTTTTCAAAGAAAGACCTCGGTAAAGCTGCTTACATATTGAGTATCAAGATCTATAGAGATAGATCAAGACGCTTCATAAGTTTTTCAATGAGTACATACCTTGACAAGATTTTGAAGTAGTTCAAAAATGGAGCAGTCAAAGAAAGAGTTCTTGCCTGTATTACAAGGTGTGAAGTTGAGTAAGACTCAAAGCCCGACCACGGCAGAAGATAGAAAGAGAATGAAAGTCATTCCCTATGCCTCAGTCATAGGTTTTATAAAGTATGCCATGCTGTGTACCAGATCTATTGTATACCCTGCACTAATTTGGCAAGGGAGTACAATAGTGATCTAGGAGTAGATCACTGGACAGCGGTCAAAATTATCCTTAGTAGAATAAGGAAATATTTCTCGATTATGGAGGTGACAAAAGGTTCGTCGTAAAAAGTTACGTCGATACAAGTTTTGACACGGATCTGGATGACTCTAAGTCTCGATCTAGATACATATTGAAAGTCGGAGCAATTAGCTAGAGTAGCTCCGTGCAGAGCATTGTAGACATAGAAAATTGGAAAATACATAACGGATCTGAATGTGAAAGACCGTTGACTAAAATTCTCTCACAAGCAAAACATGATCACACCTTAGTACTCTTTGGGTGTTAATCACATAGCGATGTGAACTAGATTACCGAATCTAGTAAACCCTTTGGGTGTTGGTCACATGATGATGTGAACTATGGGTGTTAATCACATGATGATGTGAACTATCGATGTTAATCACATGGTGATGTGATCTAGATTATTGACTCTAGTGCAAATGGGAGACTAAAGGAAATATGCCCTAGAGGCAAAAATAAAGTTATTATTTATTTCCTTATATCATGATAAATGTTTATTATTCATGCTAGAATTGTATTAACCGGAAACATAATACATGTGTGAATACATAGACAAACAGAGTGTCACTAGTATGCCTCTACTTGAGTAGCTCGTTAATCAAAGATGGTTATGTTTCCTAACCATGGACAAAAGAGTTGTTATTTGATTAACGAGATCACATCATTAGTTGAATGATCTGATTGACATGACCCATTCCATTAGCTTAGCACCCGATCGTTTAGTATGTTGCTATTGCTTTCTTCATGACTTATACATGTTCCTATGACTATGAGATTATGCAACTCCCGTTTGCCAGAGGAACACTTTGGGTGCTACCAAACGTCACAACGTAACTGGGTGATTATAAAGGAGCATTACAGGTGTCTCCAAAGGTATATGTTGGGTTGGCGTATTTCGAGATTAGGATTTGTCACTCCGATTGTCGGAGAGGTATCTCTGGGCCCTCTCGGTAATACACATCACATAAGCCTTGCAAGCATTACAACTAATATGTTAGTTGTGAGATGATGTATTACGGAACGAGTAAAGAGACTTGCCGGTAATGAGATTGAACTAGGTATTGGATACCGACGATCGAATCTCGGGCAAGTAACATACCGATGACAAAGGGAACAACGTATGTTGTTATGCGGTCTGACCGATAAAGATCTTCGTAGAATATGTAGGAGCCAATATGGGCATCCAGGTCCCGCTATTGGTTATTGACAAGAGATGTGTCTCGGTCATGTCTACATAGTTCTCGAACCTGTAGGGTCCGCACGCTTAAACGTTCGTTGACGATATAGTACTATGAGTTATGTATGTTGGTGACCGAATGTTGTTCGGAGTCTGAGATGAGATCACGGACATGACGAGGAACTCCGGAATGGTCCGGAGATAAAGTTTGATATATATGATAATAGTGTTTGGTCACCGGAAGGGTTTTGGAAATCACCGGAAGGGGTTCCGGATGTTTCCCGAAATGTTTGGGTACGAGAACACTTTATTTGGGCCAAAGGGGAAAGCCCACAAGGTTTTTGGAAAGCGCAAAAGGAAGTTTTGCGGAGTCCAGGGGCCAGACGCCAGGGTCCCTGGCGTCTGGCCCTGGAGTCCGAGAAGGACTCTTGCCTTTCGGGTGAAACCGACTTTGTGGAGGCTTTTACTCCAAGTTTCGACCCCAGGGCTCAACATATAAATAGAGGGGCAGGGCTAGCACCAAAGACACATCAAGAAGCACCAAGCCGTGTGCCGGCAACCCTGTCTCCTCTAGTTTATCCTCTGTCATAGTTTTCGTAGTGCTTAGGCGAAGCCCTGCGGAGATTGTTCTTCACCAACACCGTCACCACGCCGTCGTGCTGCCGGAACTCATCTACTACTTCGCCCCTCTTGCTGGATCGAGAAGGCGAGGACGTCACCGAGCCGAACGTGTGCAGAACTCGAAGGTGCCGTGCTTTCGGTACTTGGATCGGTCGGACGTGAAGACGTACGACTACATCAACCGCGTTGATATAACGCTTCCGCGAACGGTCTACGAGGGTACGTAGACAACACTCTCCCCTCTCGTTGCTATGCATCACCATGATCTTGTGTGTGCGTAGGAAAATTTTGAAATTACTACGTTTCCCAACAACACTTACATGTGGTTACACCCACTCGTATATATTTGTAGAGTTAGCATAAGAGGACACAACAATTATGAACAAACATTCTGAATGAAACATGAAACGTATACCCCTCGTGGTGGTCTAATATCCTTATATCATCATAACGACACAAGAACTTTGATTTTCCATTGCTCAAACCTTGCACATTGTATGTGTGCACTCTCTTTATTGGACCGGGCACCTTTTATACCTTTAACATTATACCCCATCTGCACACCACCCTGGTCGAGTAGCTCCCTTTGATGGTCCACCGCCCCCCCGACCATCCTTAACTCTCTCTCTCTCTCTCCCTTTCTCTCTCTCTCTCTTCTTGTGTGTGTTTGTGTGTGCGTCTCTCTCTCTCTCTGTGTTGCTCCAGGGATAGAAGGATCAGAATGCAATGTTAGAACCAACACTTACATGTGGCTACACCCACTCCTATATATTTGTAGAGTTGTCATAAGAGGACACAGCAATTATGAATGAAAGATGAAACTTATACACCCCCATGGTGGTCAGTATCCTTGTATCGTCATAATGACACAAGAACTTCCATTTTTCATTACCCAAACCTTGCACATTGTATATGTGCACTCTCTTTACTGGACCGGGCACCTTTTATACCTCTAATATTATACACCCTCAACGTACCACCCTGATCGAGCAGTTCCCTTCGACGGTCCACCGTCGTCCCGACCATCCTTATACTCCCGACCTCTCTCTCACTCACTCACTCTCTCTCTCCCTCTCCCTCTCTCTCACTCACTCCCCCCTCTCTCTCTCCTCTCTCTCTCTCTCTTCTTTTGTGTCTGTCTAGGCGATAACAGTTGACGTTCTTAAGCTCACTTAAGAGTAAACAACAATAATGAACAGACAATTGTAATTTAAAACATGCAAGTCACACCCTCATTTGTTTTCTTGTATCGTGGTATCGTCATAATGACATGGGGACCTTCAGTTCCCATTGCCCAAACCTTACATAATTGTATGTGTGCACTCTTTTAATTTGACCGGGCACCTTTTTATACCTTGAGGGTTGTACCAATCGGAGCACCACCCTATTTTCGCCGCCACTCCTGACCTCTCTCTCTCTCTCTCTCTCTCTCTCTCTCTCTTCTTTTGTGTGTGTCTAGGCGCCAACACTTGGTGTGGTTAAACTCAATTAAGAGGAAACAACAATAATGAACGAGCATTTGTAATCTATATCATAAAAGTCACACCCCCATAGTGTTCTTGTATCGTTGTATCGTCATAATGACACGGAAACCTTCATTTTCCATTGCCGAAACCTTACACAATCATACGTGCGCACTCATTTAATTGGACCGGGCACTTTTTAATACCATGATAGTTATACTCATCAGAGCACCCTCTTGTTTTTGTCGGCGTGCGACGTGCCGATGGTACTGGGATGTGGGTGACCCGCTGCCTTGGGGTGACTTGCACCTGCCGGATGGGTGGCACCTCAACCCCGAGTGAGTGCCAGTCCAACCATCCCAGCCAGCGTACACGTTCGTCTTCTCGGGATCTACCGCCGACAAGCCCTTCTCCCTCTAGACATACTCTAGGACCTGAGGTACACCATTGAGTCACCAATATGGGACAATTGCTTCCGGGATGATCACGTCATGCGGTGGAGTCATTCTTTGCTTCCCATGCCGCGTGTTCTCCTAGCCCACCACATGTCGCGCGTGCTCATAGGCCACCTCATGCGCGCGTGCACCCTCGACATCACCGTGCCCACCAACATGTCCACCTATAGCCATGGAGGAAGAGGAGCACGAGGTCTTGAAGAAGGTGCTCAAGGACTCTAAACTCGACGAATTGAAGGAGTTGAAAGGCATGGCGATGCGGTTTGCTTTTTCGGCCGCTGGTCTGGAATCCAGCGCTCGTGGGGTAGTCTTGGTCGTAGACATTGACGGTGACCTACACGTCGGTCTTTGTTTTGGCCCCGGCCGTGTGGGTCGGCGCGGATCCACTCATAGCGTTAGCCGGGAAGACCAACACATTACCAGTGTAGTACAAATTTTTACTGGCATCAATTTATTAGGAACACCATCAACAAGCCATGGTCACCGTATTGAGCACCGTTACTATATGACTATCACAAAAAACTTTGTAATGGGATTTATGATTTTCTTTTACCGAATAGAATTTATGATTTTGAGGCTGAAAGCAATATTTATTTTTGGCTAACATGTTATGGAAGGTGTTGGTTGCCCCATGAAACAAATCTGTTTACAAAGTTAGGCGAACCAGCGTGTTAACAACGTCATTATAAGGTACTTCCTCCATAACAAAATATAAGGCACACTCAGCTTTGCAAGGTATTTTGACGCATAGCTTTGGCCACTAATATATATCGAAGTATATGGATTGAACATTCATAGATAGTATAGTTTTTTTGCGGGGTGCATAGTCGTATTTGTCTTGCATTTTTTTTATATATCCGTATAATAATTTTATAGACATATGATACATATAAATCATAATCAAGGTTATGCAACGACAAAGACCAGAAAAGTCAACCAGTGCCTTATATTTTGGAAAAGAGGGTGTAGAAAAAAGGAACAAAACCTTAAAACGTTGTTCGTCCAAATGTGTTTTTTTCAATAGTACAATGGTCAACAACGTCCACAGGTCAAAATCTGAGACCAAGAGAAGCATCAAAAGAAAAATCTCCACGCCCCTGACCATGGTAAAAACTTTGGCAGGCCATTGAGAGAACCAGTTTGCAGGATGTGAACAGGAGTTAATACCACTATTGGTACATAAACTTGCAGGGGTGGGAACAGTTTCATACACAAACTAAAAAACCCCACAAAACTAGTCCTCCAACTTGACTGCTGTAACAAATTCATACAAAGCAGCTGTGGACGCGACATTTGGCATGCCATGCTGGATTTTGGCACACGCCTTACTTTTACAAAAGCCCCCTTGCACTCTCTGTATTTTACAAAAAGCCCCCTCGCCCTCTCTCTCTGCATCGATTCCCCATTCGTAAATCCCTAGCTCCTCCCCTTTGCCGTCGCCCTCTCCGCCGCCAGCCGTCTCCGCCTTCCCCTCCGACGCCCTGTCGGCCGCCCTCTCCGCCGGCAGCCGTCTCCGCCGCCCTGTCGAGATGAGCGGGAAGCAGCAGGCAGGACGCCGTGGAGCAGGGGCGTCGTCGTCCTCAAGCCACCCTCTCCCGCTCAATGGATGTGACCTCGCCGGTGCCGACATGACGAAGGACGGTGAGCCTTGGGCGAAAATCACCGGAGAGGTGCGCTACATGGATGTCGATTTCTGCAAGGTGCGTGTCCCCATTCCCCTCGCCAATTTGCTTCGGATGCCCATGAATTTGAGCTTCCTGATGCTAACATTTGATTTGATGGCCATGGTAGGGGACTAAAAACCTACCCGAATTTGACTGGGGTATACCTCTTTCCTCTCCTGATGCTGCTTTCAATGGCACTAACAAAAGTGACCATTGTTGCCACTTACTGAAACCTGCGAGAAGAGTTTGCTCTGATGGATATGACTATGGTCGTAGATTTCTTGTTTGTCCTCGTGAGGTTAGTCAAGTGCCCAACTTTTGTTTACAAAAGTGTGTTGTTTATCTGTAGTTGTTAGAGGTTGATGTGACCAAATTGTTGTACTGAACAAATTGGTTTGTTTTGCAGGGTTATGATACATGTGCTTATCTGAAGTGGGTGGACAAGGAATGGCAGGGGAGACCTAGGCAGGTGATTGGCAAACTTGCTGAAGAGAATGTGGCTCTTCAGAAATTTGTGTTTGACAAGGATGCTGAAATTATGAGGCTGAAGGAAGAAAGGAAGGCCATGATCATGAAGCACAAGAAGGAGATCAGAACTAGGGATAGGAGGGAAATTTGGTTAGCCTGTTTGGTCTGCTGCTCTGCACTGTTGTATGGTGTTGTAGCACTAGTAAGTTAGGTAATTTAGTATTTGGCATGATTTGAGAGGTGAAACTATTTGTTATCAGTTGCTACTTGTACTGATTATATGAAATCAGTGGCTACCTATTATCTATGTTCAGTGTTGTAAACATTCCAAACTGGAATCAGTGGCTTGAAATGAAATCTGTGGCTTGTACTCATTTCTGTGTACTTAACTGAAAATTCTCTTATTTGACATGAAATCAGTGGCCACTTTACTTAACTGAAAAATTATGTTGCAAAATTCTCTTATTTCACATGAAATCAGTAGCTTGTTTACTTAACTGAAATCAATGATTCTCTTATTTGACATGAAAATTCAGTTAACTTAAGCAAAATTCAGTTAACATAACAGTGCAAATTTCAGTTAAGTTAACCATTTCGAAGGGCCCAGGGATCTTCAGGTAGTACAACTTGGCATATTTGGCACAAAGTGAGCACCTAGTACATTCTATTTTAGGATGTGTGCACATGGGCACAACATAAGCAGACAACCTACAGTTCAACAGCAGACACACATGGGCAGAGAACATGCAGTTCAACAGCACTTCAACACCCAAATTGCCAACAGATACAACAGTTCAACATGGACTGCTCAAAATAGATAATTTATATGCCAACATATAGATCAGCATACCTAACTACTCTTCTGCACCTCTTCTGCATCTTCTTCAGTTCTTGAGCTATTGCAGGCGGATGGAGCGACGCACCTTCTTCACCTCTTTCTTCAGAGGCGCCTTCTTCTTGTTTTGCTCTGGCTCCTTCACCTCTTCTTCTTGTTCAACCTTCACCTCTTCTGGCAGGAGCTCGACGTCCGGCAGGAGCTCGACGTCGATGGGCATGTTTCTGCCACCCTCTCTGGCGACCGGCGCAACGAGCACAACCTCGTCCGCATCCGTGTCGTCGTCACTGATGACAACAGCCTCTGTCAGGTCATCGTCAGAGGCGTAGTCCGCAGGGTCGATTGGAGCAGGCTGCGCGAGCACGACGCCAACGACGTTCGCAGGGTCGTCGTCGAGGGGGAGGTGGAGCGGTACATCCACCACCTAGCTCGCTGGTACGGATCCACGTTGAGCGTACCCTCACGCATTGCCCAGACGAGGAAGGACGGCGGCGGCACTGCCAGTCCTGTGGGGAAGGCACGGGCCTTCTCGCCGTCCGTCAGCTGCTTGGCCAACCCGGGCGCATGCATGAGCATCATCTTCGGGGTGGGGAACCAGGTGCAGACTTCTCGAATCTGCGCGCGGAAGGACTGGTCGTTGTCGGCCAGATCCTCCAGTGCGAGCTTCCAGCCCTCGACGTTCGCCATGGCGGCGGTGGCCGGCGGTGGTGAGTGGAGAGAGCAGGCGACGTGGTCGGTGTGTGGGGAGTGGTGAGTGGTGGGCGGAGCGGTGGGTGGGCGTGGATTTATTGATGCGGTGGGTGGGAATGCGAACCGTCCAGAATGGAGTGGGCGTCTCTGTGAAGAGTACAAGTAACTTTGTGCATCTAGCACTAACAAGTTCCTACTCTTACCGCACTGGCATTGCACTCTACTTCTTTGACCACAGGTCTTGGGTTCGAGACCCAGGCCAGCATTTTTTTATTTTTTTTATTTTGGGCATCTCCAGCACACAATAAATGGAGCAGTACAAGTAGATGGAGGTGCAAAATTCAGTTAGTTCAAAAAAATCCCCACTGGCATGGAAAGTGGAGGTGCAAAATTCAGTTAGTGCAAAAGTGGAGGTGCAAAATTCAGGAAAATGGAGAAGTACAAGTAGATTACTCCATGTAGCACTAACAAGTTCCTACTCTTACTGCACTGGCATTGTACCCTACTTGTCAAACCATAGGTCCTGGGTTCGAGACCCAGGCCAAACATTTTTTTGTTTTTATTTTTATTTTTTAATTTTGGGCGTCTCCAGCACACACAATAAATGGAGTTCACCCAAATTCAGTTATTTTAGTAAAATGGAGTACATGTGCTTCATCACCATATTCAGTTACTTCATACATTCACCAAATGCATAAAATTTAGCACAAAATTCAGGAGTTCAGACATTATGAAACAACTCAAGTATATTGTCTGTCACCAAAAAATTCTAAATGTCATTGCCACAAAATATAAATTATGAAAAATGTCTTGCACTCAAAAATGCTGCCATGAAGTTCAGACATGAACTTCTACAGTTTAGCATGAAGTTCATTTATGAACTAAACAGACATCTAACTGTCACACCCAGGTGCATTCTGAGAAACTGGAATTTCTTCAGTTAAATTGAGATCAGGTATTGGCTCCCTTGCTCCATCTTCACCAAACATGAGCCTGTATGCTGGATAAGTGCTAGCTTCCCTCCTGTCTCTCCTCCCAGCCACTCCTCTGCCTATTGCTCTACTCCCAGAAGATCCTCCTCTCTCTGTAGTGCCAGATCTCACTGTCTTTCCTTTCTTCCTTCCTCTTCCTCCAGTTGCACGTGACCCTGGCTCATCTGGATGTGGTACTACTGCAGCTTTCTTCCTTCCTCTTCCTCTTCCCCTCACACTTGTTGTGGCTGTGGTTGTGGTTCTTCTGGGAGGGATAGAATCCCTAGCTTGCACCACAAAAGCAGACTCTTCAGGAAGTGGCCCAGGAGGATATGCCCTCTCCTATGCAGGATCACAAAATGTCAGGAAGATATAAATGAGAAAATGAAATGCAGGTACAAATTCAGAGAAAGACAGTAATATTAAAAGTGCACCTCCTGGCCTATGGTGTAGACCATACTGCTTCTGTCATTCATAGGATCAAGCCTAGGATCAATTCTTGTTGGCATAATATCCTGTAGTCAGAAAAAAAAATCATGTTAGTAACATAACTGAACTTAAATGCAGTTAACTGAAATCACTGTTCAAAGTCCTAATTCAGAGAAAAACAGTAAACTGAAATCACTGATTTAACCTGCAGAATTGAAGGATCTCCAACTTCATCATCATCTTCTAATTGAGCTTCATGTTGCCTCATAAACTTGGCATGTCCTCTCTTGTTGTGGTCAGCACTGCCACACACTGAGCAATGCATTGCCACTCCTTTTTTGTTGATGTAAACAGTTCCATCTTTCTTCTTCTTCTCTTCTGGTGTCTTTCTCCTGTTCTTTGCTGGCCTGCCCATTTTCTTTGTGAAGACTGGAGGGTGGATGGGAATGCCATTCATCTTTTCCCAGCTTTTCCTGTCCCTCATAGGCATGATGTTGTGCCCATATGCCTTTAGATAGTTTTCTATGCTATAGCACTTGTGAACCAATGTTTCAGGGTCAATCCTATCAGCTCTACAACAGGCAATCACATGATTGCAAGGGATGCCATCCAATTGAATTTTTTTGCAATCACAAGTTCTTGCTGGAATATCCACAACATACTTGTTGTTGCCTGATTCAACACCATAAATGCCAAGTCCTGAATGTGTTGGAAAGCAGTTACCTGAGTACTCTGCATTCTTGTCCAGTTTCTTCCTAATCTTGGGGCAGATAAGTCCAGTCCAGTTTTCTGAAGCTTCTTTGTACTTTCTGTCATGCCTCACAGTAATTTTATGTGTTATGCATTCTAGCATTGATATAACACACAGTTCTCTTGCATCCAAGATGTAGCTGCAAGAGAGACATAGTAAAGTGTTGTCAGAACTCAGTGACACTGCAAGATTGTGTTAAACATAACTGAACTTGTTTGCTACAAAAGTGAACTAACTGAAGTTTACCTGTTGTACACCTCTGACATGTTGTTCAGCAAGATGTCACACTTGGGGAAATCTCTGAAGTATGCTTTCACCCACTGGTTGGGGGGCTTGCCATCCAACCAATTATATGCCTCCAAGTTCTGTGCCCTCAGCTTCTCTCTGTTCAAGGTCCACTTGTCCACATTAGTTGACCTAGCAATGGCCCACAACATATTCTTCAGTATTTCTCCTTTGAACTTCTGGTGGAAGTTTTGATAAAGATGTCTAACACAAAATCTGTGTTCTGCATCTGGCCATATCTTCTCAACAGCATTGATCAAACCCTGCAAAATTAGTTCATAAACATGTGAGACAACAGCACCATATGGAAATATGCAACATCAGCATGTTTGGACAAATGGAACACACCTTTTTCTTGTCACTCATTATAGTGAAAGGGGAGGTGTTAATGATGTTCAAATCATTCTTCAAAGTGGTGAGAAACCATTCCCAAGAGTAAGTTGACTCCACCTCCACCATCCCCATTGCAATTGGAAATATGCAATCATTGGGATCAATCCCAACAGCTGTAAGCAGCACACCCTTGTATTTGCTCTTCAGGTGACAGCCATCAACAAATAGAATTGGCCTGCACCCCCTCAGGAAACCTCTCTTGCAAGCATCATAGGACCAATATAGTGAAGATAGGTGATCTTTTGGAAGCAGGTCACCTATTTCCTTCACTTTGGTTGTGCAAACAATGAATATGCTCCCTGGATTACTTCTCCTCAGTTCTTGTCCATAGTCCCACAACTGGCTGTATTGTGCTTTCTCATCACCATGTATGATCTTAAGTGCAGCACTCCTGGCCCTGCCAAGCTTCATTCTCACTGGATTAAGCTTGAACTTCTGCTGAACTTTCCTTCCAAATGTACCCAAGTCCATACTCTTGTTGTCTCTGAACTCATCCATAAATATCTCAGTCAGGTACTTCACTGTCAAGCACTTGGAATCCCATGTTTTCTGACAGGTGTGCTCTCCATTGTACTCTCTGATGACAATGCTTCCTGTTCTATTGTCTCTAGATGCTTTCAACCTCCAAGGGCAATCAGGTTGACACACACCAATGAATCTCTCTGCCTCATTTCTAGCTTTAATGATTTTCACTCTGTTTTTGACTGTGTATGCAGTGACTGCTTCCCTTAGCTCTTTCATTTCTCAAATACTTGCCCAACCCTGAAGATTAGGTTGCTCATATCCATTTCTGCATTGAATTTTTTGAATGTATATTTCAACTTCTCCAACTCATCTTTTGACAGGTTGAGCTCATCATCATCCAGTGGATCTTCCTCCTCAAATATCTCTTCCTCTTCTTCATTGTTGTCATTCAATGATTTGTCCACATTCTGAGCAAACAAATCATCATCTCCATCTTCACAATCATAGTCACTATCATAAAAGTCTGAGTCAGTTTCATTCAACTCTTCTTCTCCATCATTGTTTTCAAGTGTATTATCTGCATTGTCTGCATCTGCATCCTCTCCTTCCATTGCATTCTCTGCATCATGATCTGCCTCTGCATCCTCTTCTTCCTCTGCATTCTCTGCATCATGATCTGCATCCTCTCCTTCTTCATCCTCATTTCCATCTGCAGTTGGGCATCCTTTTAGTATGATTTCAGGATATAAGGTCTGAATCTTGTTCTCCTCATCAACTAACAAATCCAATGTCTTCGCTTCTCTGCTGGACCTCACCATAGCAGCTATAACATCTGGATTGTCCACACAAAGCAGGCCATCACCATAGTCTTTATCTGGCAAAATCCAATACACCTTGATTTGAGGGTCTGTAGGATCATAGTCCATCCTTGCCAAGCAATACTTGATCATCCCCAGTGACCATGTGTCTGAATGACAGTAGTCAAAAGCTTGATGACTGCACCCAATGTAAGAGAACTTCATTTCTCTTCCTATGCATTCCCCCAACAAAATCCCATTGTGCTCAAACTCCACTGAAAAAAACTGGCTAGCTTCTCCATTTGTCACTGCAATAATTGACACATTAAATTTTCAGTGCACAACACATTCAACTATAACTGAATCATAGTTTCAACTGACAAAGTACAGTGCTCAAACTCTAACTGAATCTGTACATGATTTTCAAACAGAAATATGTACTGAATATCAACTAAAAGACCACCCTTTCATCACAAAACAATAGTAAAAATGCTGACTTTCATCTCAAAAAAGCTTGTACTTTTGCCAAACAGAGAAAGTAAGCATTTTTCACTGAAATATCGACTGAAAGACCACCCTTTCATCACACTTTACAGTGCATTTACAGTTCAGTGCAACAATAGCATATAATCTCTGAATATCTGAACAATAAAATCACATGAACACATGACCCCTTTCCTCTCTGACCTAAAGGACCCCCCTTTCCATGTATGCTACCCAAAACCCTAGGTCAAATCCCCTCACATTGCCCTTGATTGACCCCCCTGAATTCCCCAAATCAGCATCAAGAAACCCTAGACAAGCTCATGGAAAGTACTTCCCCTACGAACCCTGGGGACGCACACAGCCAACCCTAGTGAGCAGATCGACCCAGAATTCACACTACATCGGCATGATCGGCCTAAAAAACCTAACCACTCCGCCGGCAGGAACAGGGGAAGCAGAGGAGAAGGCAGAGGAGGCAGAGGAGTGCTTACCGTATTCAGGAGGCCACTCGCCGGGTTCCCTACGCCGCGGCTCCATGGCGCCGATGAGGCCGACGGCGGCGTCGCCTCGTAGGAGCAGGAGCAGATGACGAGGAACAGGGGACGGGCGAAAGAGAAGGGAAAGGTTTTGGAAGGGGTTTGCATCGGGCCCGACGACCAGGGGGTTTTCTGTCGGAGGTATGGTATGGACTGCTCTGCGAAATTGCTAAAGCGCGAGGTTTTTTTTGTAAAAACACGCATCGGGCCCGACAAAGCCTACCTGGCGCGCCACGTGTGCAGTTCGGGCTGGCTTTGTATGAATTTGTTACAGCAGTCAAGTTGGAGGACTAGTTTTGTGGGGTTTTTTAGTTTGTGTATGAAACTGTTCCCACCCCTACAAGTTTATGTACCAATAGTGGTATTAACTCTGTGAACAGCACCCGTGACCAAACCATGGACAAAAGACTGCCGTGATTGCAGGATGTGAAGAGCCCCCGTGACCAAACCATGGACAAAAGACTGCCAACTGCCGTGGTTGTAGGAAGTGAAGAGCACCCCTGAGCCGTGACCATACCATCTTCTTCTCTGAGCCGCCCACACCAAAGCGAGAGAGACAGAGCTGCCCTTCATCTCAGCTAAGATGAGCAGCGTCAGGGTTGGAAAAATGGAGAACGGCGGTGCAGCGCAGCGCGAGGATTTCGTCGACCACCCAAGTGAGTTTTTCAGCTGCAGCTTAATGTGTCAGTTTTCATGTCATCTAAAAATTTGCGATAATTGTGTACAGAGTTCTCGGCGGTAGATGTGGCAACAGGTGAAGTACCCATGGATCCCATCTCCGCTAGAACCAATAGCCAGATACCTTCAGATCACCCATCAATCGACGTGGATCTTGTTGAAGACAGAACGACAGCAAACTAGTTACGCCGACCATGCCGGGAAACGATGGATGGATAAGACGGCAGAGGTAATCATCTCAATACCAGTATCTGCAGTTCTGTATCGTTTTTCAGATACGTTTTGCCCGAACTCTTATCACTAATAACTCTGTTCCTGACAATTTAACCCTTTTCAGAGCCATGTGTTGCGCGGAGGTGGATTTATTCACCACAAATACATAAGGAACATTTTTGTTGGCAGTCATATCACACACGACGTCAAAAGATGTCCAATGGTATCTCTCTCTAAACATTATTATACAGACAAGGAAGTATGACCTGTTCTGACCATTGTCACAAACATTTTTCAGATAGTATTACCAGTGGCACACAATCATTCCTGGTCCACATGCATTTTGGACTTCCCAAGGAGGACAACAATCCTCGACCCGATGATAAACAACGGAGACAGACTAGTACTCTAGTGAGCATAAAAGTTAGCCGCGCACTAATGGATTGTATTGCAGAGTTCTTCGATGGACGGGCACCAAAGACAAAAGGATGGTAGAATTGGTTCCCCAAACTGACAACTGGACCTTGGGTCTGCAGCAGGTCATTTCTAACGCGCCCTAGTAGTTGTTTCAGTCTCTTTTGTAAAAAAACAGTTATCTTACAAACAATAAATCAATGCAGGGCTTCTAGCCGTGTAGTAGCACTTCACTTCGCAAGGTAGTGGATGGGTACGAAATTACAGAGGACTCTATCGCCTGTAAGTTTTCAGAAGAAAAAAAGGCAGAACAATATCTTTGTTCTTTGTGGTATGAATAAGTCCACTCATCAACGGTATTTATTGAAAAAATGCAGCTAGGGGATGAAATCGACCAATATCGGATGATGCTTCTCTATGAAGTTCTTGGGTTAGACAGTAACATCGGACAGCTACCTGCTAAATTCAAGTTATGCCAGAATGAACCTTGAAGAGAGGAAGCAACTGTTTGATTTAATATAGCATAACATGAAAGCGATGATGATATCTGAACTACCAGAAATAATTCGTGCAATCAAGGAGATCCTAGATGGCACACACTGTATCTTTATTCACCATCAACGTTTATGTCTTTTATATTTCTAGACTAAGGAATTGTAATGTGCTTGTCACATCACTAGGAGCTGATTTTATTTAAGACTTCCAGACCGTATGAAGAACCATTTAAATTTTTTGAAATGACTTTTGGGACCAGCCTCTACATATTTCTTATATAGTCTAAGATTATGCATAACTACTGAACACTGTGTACTAAATAACAGGAGGAACAAAACGGCAACAAGAGCATAAATGTAAAAAGTACATGATCTGCCCAATATAAGTTACATCCATCACATCAGTCAGAAAATGGCTTAAGATAAATGAACAAAATACAAATTGATAGATTGAACCTTGTTTCATGGAAAGATTCTCACTCCATGATGGATAGGAGCACTAGCTGTTGAATGAGCACTTGGAGTGATCTTGGTCGATGGTGGTGAAGAGATTCCCAGTAGCCACATGAGCTCCGATGACAGCCCTAGAAAGAATGTGATTTTCAGATGTCATGACATTGTAGTGGTACATAGACGGCACAAGATGTTAACATAACTAGGTACTTACCTAAGTTGATCTTCGTCGACACCAATTTCAGACCTTATCAAAGAAAATGACGCGCCGTTTTCAAGCTCTCTGTTACAAACCAAACGGTGAGATAACAAAACAAAAAATATATCAATATGTATATTAGTGGATCCCCATGGCTGTTGTGTCAATTACATTATCCCGGGGTGATAGAATACCCGAAGTACAGAGTCAAACAGCGAGTTGCCTCTGTTATGTAGTGAAATACACTCCTGTGGAACCACTGAAGCAGCCTCTTGCTGATCCCTATCTGCTTGACGTAGCCTAGCCTGAATAAAAATGATAGAATACATTATGTAGATACATACGGATTTCAAACATGACGATCTTGACAATACATTTAAGCACGCTCGCCTGCTTTCTCAGATCCAAGTGAACGTAGATGCAAGAAAGGAAGTGGTGCGTGATGTCATTGTAGTTGGTGACGATGCTGCAATATCATTTTCATTACACATGGCCAGCTGAATGAACTACATTTTCAGCGAATTACTACATAAGTGGTCACAACATACTAAAAGAACCGTACCTGACGGAGTATACGCGTATGTGCATGTCATGAGTACCACCCCTGATACCTCCATTCAGAACGATATAATCACCATTCCTGTGATTGAGAAAAATAATCAGCAGATAATTTAAATGTGCCAACGATCATAATAGCAAGAACGTGAACATTATTCAGTGAAAAATATACTTAGCAGTGTCCATGGAACGCATGAACTCGGCCTACACTGACCTGGAAGGAACGATTTTTTATGAGATTAGACCAAGGAAGATACTTTCTTTTGAAACATAATTAAATAGTTCAAGCAACTTTTGCTAGTACTCCCTTCGTTCCCAAATATAAGTCTTTCTGGAGATTTAAACAAGTGACTACATACGGAATAAAATAAGTGAATCTACACTCTAAAATATGTCTACATACATGCGTATGTTGCAGTTTATTTAAAATGTCTAAAAAGACTTGCATTTAGGAACGGAGGGAGTACTTTCTTAGCAAAAAAATGAAGTACCTTCCACTATAGGATACTAAGAAGGTGCGGAACTCTTGCTAGCATATGCATTAGATGAACGGTACCTTTCACACTAAAACATACTAAAAATAGACTGTCATGTGTGGAACCTTTGACTGCTAGCTAAGCAACAAAATCTAGACAGTAGGTCTTCTCAAAATAGCGAAGCTCTCTGACCAATGCCGAAAAGCATCTGCCCCCATTCCGCGTATAAATATGCCATGACAGGTTATAGGTTGCCATTTCCATCCACAGCCTGGTAAAGACCCCCACATGCTTTCCTCTTATGTAAATCCGATCTCCAATAATGCAATAATTCAGAACCTTATCCATCCTAAAGTTCGGATCTCGATGCAAACCAAGGGTTCCGATAACACTCTCTGCTGCTAGTGATGGTAGGAAAGCCGTTCTCTCTCTCTCTGTCTCTCTCTCTCTCTATATATATATATGTTGGAAAAGGCAGTGCCTAGGAGGCGCTTAGGCACGCCTAGGCGCTAGGCAATGGCCAAACGCCTCGCCTAGGGCATAAATGGAAGGTCTAGGCAGGGCAAGCAAGGAATTGCCCACCCAAGCAAGAAATCATGCCACATACTATACTGATATGCCAAACGGGTTATATTCCAATGGCAGTGGACGGTAATTAACTTATTTATATGGCCTAAACTAATATCAACACCCATATAATAATCACAAATACACTACGAGTAAAAAAATATTACCGCCTAGGCCGCGCCTAGGGCTCTTAGGCATCGCCTAGGCACTAGGCGAAGGCTAATCGCCTCGCTTACGCCTACCGCTTTTTCCAACCTTGATATATATATATATATATATATATATATATATATATATATCAACACCCATATAATAATCACATATAATAACAACACCGCAAAGCAAGCTACAACACAAAGGGCCTATCCTAATCGAAACTCAACACCGTGTCTCGACCGACGTCGGAGACCTCTAAAGAACACCAACTTTCGCAGAGCTCCACTTGTCGACGCACCATCCACTCTTATCGCCTAAGTGGAAGTGACAAGTGGGTGGCAGGACTCGATCCAGTTCGAGGAAGACGCCGTCTTGGACACACCGGCTGAAAGAATATGCGGTGCCCCCATGTTTGGTTTTGGTAATTGATGACAATCTCTATGGACTAATGGTTGCCTTGAGTTATATTTGAATGTTTTGTCCATAGGCTTTTCTTGGAGTACATGTGTTGGTTTCAAGGAGAGTTTGTGTCGACCAAGGTGCTATTCAAGGAATTACCTAAAGATTGGTCTTGTGAGAGGTTGATCAAGACTAAGTCAAAGAGTGAATTAAGTTGATCAACCCATAAAGCGTAGAAGATGTACCGAGAGGGATTAAGTGATCCCATGGTACGATAAGCATTGTCAATTACGCTTTCTGTACTAACCCATGGTCTTCGTGAGGGTTCTTTGTGGGGTTAGATTGCGGTGTGCAAGTTCAAGTGGAGCATCACGAAGAGACCAAATGCTTGAAGCTTGCTGTCCTTTGTGGTGACAATGGACTTGTGAAGATGTGCGGAAGAGTGGCTCACCCATAGTGGAGTATGGGGGAGCAATCAACTAGTCTTCATCGAGTCAACACAATCAAGAAATGTTGCGGTGTGCAAGTTCAAGTGGAGCATCACGAAGAGATCAAATGCTTGAAGCTTGTCGTCCTTTGTGGTGACAATGGACTTGTGAAGATGTGCGGAAGAGTGGCTCACCCATAGTGGAGTATGGGGGAGCAATCAACTAGTCTTCATCGAGTCAACACAATCAAGAAAGGTGGTCCAACTTGAGGGAGTCAAGATCGTCATCATCTAGCTCAAGTGGACCATGTGCAAGGCAAAGGTTTGCCCTTGATAGGGTTTCTATTTTACCGGTATCATGATGGTAGTTGGGAGACCGGGTTATAGGATCGATTGCCGTACTATCAAGGGGGGGGCTCTCGATGAGTAGCTTGATCGTATCGTTCGTTGAGAGATCAAACCATTGCATCCTTGCATCATCTTTCTTGGTTCTTATTTGGTTCTCTTTGTGAGTCTTAGAGCTTATGGTCATCTTGATGACAAGCTCGAGCTCATCGAAAACGGAGTTCACATGCATCTTCTATGATGTTTTCGATGTTGGAGGTTATGCTCGTTCTTCACTGTTGGAGGTCTCACCCCTCCATTTGTTAGGCATACCTCCCCTGCCTTTGCTGTTTTGATGCTACTCGTCATCTTGTTTCCAACAAGCTTGAGTTTGCTCAATTCGGAGCTCATATGCAGAAGTTATGGCAGTTCTTGTTTTCCTTGAGAGTGGCTATTGTTTGGTCCCAGCGGTAGTACCGCGAGCCCAAGCGGTAGTACCGCTTGGAGATCTCAGCCATAGTACCGCTGCAGTGCCGCTCTTCTACCGCCACGTTTTTGGGTCCTGCTCTTTTCGTGTCGGTTTTAGCAGTAGTTGCACGGCAGTAAGGCACGGTAGTACCGCCTAAGCGGTAGTACCGCTCCGATCGGGTGGTAGTACCGTTTCTGCTTCACTGCCACCATACTCTGCTCTGCCTGCCTCTTTTGGTCCCGTGTTCTGCTCCTCCAGCGGTAGTACCGCTGGGGTGAGCGATAGTACCGCTTATATGCGGTACTACCGCCTCAAGGTTCATGTTTTGTTGCTCCTCTTCCCTGCTTCTTCCGCCCGAGCAGTAGTACCGCTCGTGTGCGGGCTGAACACATAACGGTTGGATTTTCCCCCTCCTATAAAAGGGGGTCTTCTTCCCCAATGAACCTTATCCTTTAAGCTCGTGTTCTTCCCCCATTGTTGACCTTCTTCGAGCTTGCTAACTCTCAATCCCTCCATGGTTTCTTGCTAGTTTTTGAGGGAAAAGAGAGAGGAGATCTAGATCCACATTTCCACCAATCACTTTCTCCTCTGTGTGAGGGGAACCCCTTGGATCTAGATCTTGGAGTTCTTGGTGTTCTCCTTCTTGTTCTTCCTCTCATTTTCCTCCCTAGCATTAGTTGCTTCAGTGGGATTTGAGAGAGAAGGACTTGGGCACTACGTGTGCCCTTGCCATTGCATTTGGTGCATCGGTTTGAGTTCTCCACGGTGATACGTGGAAGTGAAGTTTGAGAAGCTTATTACTATTGGGTGTTTGGGCACCCTAGAGCTTGTTCCTCTTGGATGCCTTGGCGCCCTAGACAGTTGGTGGTGTTCGGAGCTCAATCATTGTGGTGTAAAGCTCCGGGCAAGCGTCGGGGTCTCCAATTAGGTTGTGGAGATCGCCCCGAGCAATTTGACGGGTACCGGTGACCGCCCCCAAGGCTTGCCAAAGTGTACAGGTTCGGTGACCGCCCCCAAGGGTTGCCATTTGTACGGGTTCGGTGGCCGCCCTCAAGGGTCCCTTAGTGGAATCACGGCATCTTGCATTGTGCGAGGGCGTGAGGAGATTACGGTGGCCCTAGTGGCTTCTTGGGGAGCATTGTGCCTCCACACGGCTCCAAACGGAGATTAGCATCCGCAAGGGTGTGAACTTCGGGATACATCATCGTGAAGGAAATATGCCCTAGAGGCAATAATAAAGTTATTATTTATTTCCTTATATCATGATAAAGGTTTATTATTCATGCTAGAATTGTATTAACCGGAAACATAATACATGTGTGAATACATAGACAAACAGAGTGTCACTAGTATGCCTCTACTTGACTAGCTTGTTAATCAAAGATGGTTATGTTTCCTAACCATGGACAAAGAGTTGTCATTTGATTAACGGGATCACATCATTAGTTGAATGATCTGATTGACATGACCCATTCCATTAGCTTAGCACGCGATCGTTTAGTATGTTGCTATTTCTTTCTTCATGACTTATACATGTTCCTATGACTATGAGATTATGTAACTCCCGTGTGCCGGAGGAACACTTTGTGTGCTACCAAACGTCACAACGTAACTGGGTGATTATAAAGGTGCTCTACAGGTGTCTCCAAAGGTACATGTTGGGTTGACGTATTTCGAGATTAGGATTTGTCACTCCGATCGTCGGAGAGGTATCTCTGGGCCCTCTCGGTAATGCACATCACTTAAGCCTTGCAAGCAATGCAACTAATGAGTTAGTTGCGAGATGATGTATTACGGAACGAGTAAAGAGACTTGCCGGTAACGAGATTGAACTAGGTATTGGATACCGACGATCGAATCTCGGGCAAGTAACATACCGATGACAAAAGGAACAACGTATGTTGTTATGCGGTCTGACCGATAAAGATCTTCGTAGAATATGTAGGAGCCAATATGGGCATCCAGGTCCCGCTATTGGTTATTGACCGGAGACATGTCTCGGTCATGTCTACATTGTTCTCGAACCCGTAGGGTCCGCATGCTTAAGGTTTCGATGACAGTTATGTTATGAGTTTATACGTTTTGATGTACCGAAGGTTGTTCGGAGTCCCGGATGAGATCAAGGACATGACGAGGAGTCTCGAAATGGTCGAGACATAAAGATTGATATATTGGAAGCCTATGTTTGGATATCGGAAGTGTTCCGGGTGAAATCAGGATTTTACCGGAGTACTGGGAGGTTACCGGAACCCCCCCGGGAGCTATATGGGCCTTAGTGGGCCTTGGTGGAAGAAGAGGAGAGGCGGCCAGGGCTGGGCCGCGCGCCCCTCCCCCCTAGTCTGAATAGGACAAGGAGAGAGGGAGCCGGCGCCCCCCTCCTTCTCTCTCTCTCTTTTCCACCTCGCGAATCCTATTCCAACTAGGATTGGGGGAAGAAGTCCTACTCCCGGAGGGAGTAGGACTCCTCCTGGCGCGCCTATGATGGCCGGCCTCCCCCCTTGAGCCTTTATATACGGAGGCAGGGGCACCCCAGAGAAACACAAGTTGATCCACGTGATCTTATTCTTAGCCGTGTGCGGCGCCCCCTGCCACCATAGTCCTCGATAATATTGTAGCGGTGCTTAGGCGAAGCCCTGCGACAGTAGTACATCAAGATCGTCACCACGCCGTCGTGCTGACGGAACTCTTCCCCGACACTTTGCTGGATCAGAGTCCGGGGATAGTCATCGAGCTGAACGTGTGCTAGAACTCGGAGGTGCCGTAGTTTCGGTGCTTGATCGGTCGAGCCGTGGAGACGTACGACTACATCAACCAAATGCTTCCGTTGTCGATCTACAAGGGTACGTAGATCACACTTTCCCCTCTCGTTGCTATGCATCACCATGATCTTGCGTGTGCGTAGGAATTTTTTTTGAAATTACTACGTTCCCCAACAGTGGCATCCGAGCCTAGGTTTTATGTGTTGATGTTATATGCACGAGTAGAACACAAGTGAGTTGTGGGCGATATAAGTCATACTGCTTACCAGCATGTCATACTTTGGTTCGGCGGTATTTATGGACGAAGCGGTCCAGACCAACATTACGCGTACGCTTACGCGATACCGGTTCTCCCGACGTGCTTTGCACATAGGTGGTTTGCGGGTGACAGTTTCTCCAACTTTAGTTGAACTGAGTGTGGCTACGCCCGGTCCTTGCGAAGGTTAAAACAGCACCAACTTGACAAACTATCGTTGTGGTTTTGATGCGTAGGTAAGATTGGTTCTTGCTTAAGCCCGTAGCAGCCACGTAAAACTTGCAACAACAAAGTAGAAGACGTCTAACTTGTTTTTGCAGGGCATGTTGTGATGTGATATGGTCAAGACATGATGCTGAATTTTATTGTATGAGATGATCATGTTTTGTAACCAAGTTATCGGCAACTGGCAGGAGCCATATGGTTGTCGCTTTATTGTATGCAATGCAATCGCGATGTAATGCTTTACTTTATCACTAAGCGGTAGCGATAGTCGTGGAAGCATAAGATTGGCGAGACGACAATGATGCTACGATGGAGATCAAGGTGTCGCCCCGGTGACGATGGTGATCATGACGGTGCTTCGGAGATGGAGATCACTGGCACAAAATGATGATGTCCATATCATATCACTTATATTGATTGCATGTGATGTTTATCTTTTATGCATCTTATCTTGCTTTAATTGACGGTAGCATTATAAGATGATCTCTCACTAAATTATCAAGAAGTGTTCTCCCTGAGTATGCACCGTTGCGAAAGTTCTTCGTGCTGAGACACCACGTGATGATCGGGTGTGATAGGCTCTACGTTCAAATACATCGGGTGCAAAACAGTTGCACACGCGGAATACTCATGTTATACTTGACGAGCCAAGCATATGCAGATATGGCCTCGGAACACGGAGACCGAAAGGTCGAGCGTGAATCATATAGTAGATATGATCAACATAGTGATGTTCACCAATGAAACTACTCCATCTCACGTGATGATCGGACATGATTTAGTTGATTTGGATCACGTGATCACTTAGAGGACTAGAGGGATGTCTATCTAAGTGGGAGTTCTTTAAGTAATTTGATTAATTGAACTTAAATTTATCATGAACTTAGTACCTGATAGTATCTTGCTTATGTATGTTTGATTGTAGATAGATGGCCCGTGCTGTTGTTCCGTTGAATTTTAATGCGTTCCTTGAGAAAGCAAAGTTGAAAGATGATGGTAGCAATTACACGGACTGGGTCCGTAACTTGAGGATTATCCTCATTGCTGCACAGAAGAATTACGTCCTGGAAGCACCGCTGGGTGTCTGGCCTGCTGCAGGAGCAACACCAGATGTTATGAACGTCTGGCAAAGCAAAGCTGATGACTACTCGATAGTTCAGTGTGCTATGCTTTACGGCTTAGAATCGGGACTTCAACGACGTTTTGAACGTCATGGAGCATATGAGATGTTCCAGGAGTTGAAGTTAATATTTCAAGCAAATGCCCGGATTGAGAGATATGAAGTCTCCAATAAGTTCTATAACTGCAAGATGGAGGAGAACAGTTCTGTCAGTGATCATATACTCAAAATGATTGGGTATAATAATCACTTGATTCAGATGGGAGTTAATCTTCCAGATGATTGCGTCATTGATAGAATTCTCCAATCACTGCCACCAAGCTACAAGAGCTTCGTGATGAACTATAATATGCAAGGAATGAATAAGACTATTCCCGAGCTCTTCGCAATGCTGAAAGCTGCGGAGGTAGAAATCAAAAAGGAGCATCAAGTGTTGATGGTCAACAAGACCACTAGTTTCAAGAAAAAGGGCAAAGGGAAGAAGAAGGGGAACTTCAAAAAGAACAGCAAGCAAGTTGCTGCTCAAGAGAAGAAACCCAAGTCTGGACCTAAGCCTGAAACTGAGTGCTTCTACTGCAAGCAGACTGGTCACTGGAAGCGGAACTGCCCCAAGTATTTGGCGGATAAGAAGGATGGCAAGGTGAACAAAGGTATATGTGATATACATGTTATTGATGTGTACCTTACTAATGCTCGCAGTAGCACCTGGGTATTTGATACTGGTTCTGTTGCTAATATTTGCAACTCGAAACAGGGACTACGGATTAAGCGAAGATTGGCTAAGGACGAGGTGACGATGCGCGCGGGAAACGGTTCCAAAGTCGATGTGATCGCGGTCGGCACGCTACCTCTACATCTACCTTCGGGATTAGTATTAGACCTAAATAATTGTTATTTGGTGCCAGCGTTGAGCATGAACATTATATCTGGATCTTGTTTGATGCGAGACGGTTATTCATTTAAATCAGAGAATAATGGTTGTTCTATTTATATGAGTAATATCTTTTATGGTCATGCACCCTTGAAGAGTGGTCTATTCTTATTGAATCTTGATAGTAGTGACACACATATTCATAATGTTGAAGCCAAAAGATGCAGAGTTGATAATGATGGTGCAACTTATTTGTGGCACTGCCGTTTAGGTCATATCGGTGTAAAGCGCATGAAGAAACTCCATACTGATGGACTTTTGGAACCACTTGATTATGAATCACTTGGTACTTGTGAACCGTGCCTCATGGGAAAGATGACTAAAACACCGTTCTCCAACACTATGGAGAGAGCAACAGATTTGGTGGATATCATACATACAGATGTATGTGGTCCGATGAATATTGAGGCTCATGGCGGATATCGTTATTTTCTCACCTTCACAGATGACTTAAGCAGATATGGGTATATCTACTTAATGAAACATAAGTCTGAAACATTTGAAAAGTTCAAAGAATTTCAGAGTGAAGTTGAAAATCATCGTAACAAGAAAATAAAGTTTCTACGATCTGATCGTGGAGGAGAATATTTGAGTTACGAATTTGGTGTATATTTGAAACAATGCGGAATAGTTTCGCAACTCACGCCACGTGAAACACCACAGCGTAATGGTGTGTCCGAACGTTGTAATCGTACTTTACTAGATATGGTGCGATCTATGATGTCTCTTACTGATTTACCGCTATCATTTTGGGGTTATGCTTTAGAGACGGCCGCATTCACGTTAAATAGGGCACCATCAAAATCCGTTGAGACGACGCCTTATGAACAATGGTTTGGCAAGAAACCAAAGTTGTCGTTCCTGAAAGTTTGGGGCTGCGATGCTTATGTGAAAAAGCTTCAACCTGATAAGCTCGAACCCAAATCGAAGAAATGTGTCTTCATAGGATATCCAAAGGAAACTATTGGATACACCTTCTATCACAGATCCGAAGGCAAGACTTTTGTTGCTAAATTCGGAAACTTTCTGGAGAAGGAGTTTCTCTCGAAAGATGTAAGTGGGAGGAAAGTAGAACTTGATGAGGTAACTGTACCTGCTCCCTTATTGGAAAGTAGTACATCACAGAAAACTGTTTCTGCGACACATACACCAATTAGGGAGGAAGCTAATGATAATTATCATGAAACTTCAGGACAAGATACTACTGAACCTCGTAGATCAACCAGAGTGAGATCCGCGCCAGAGTGGTACGGTAATCCTATTCTGGAAATCATGCTGCTAGATCATGATGAACCTACGAACTATGAAGAAGGGATGGTGAGCCCAGATTCCGCAAAATGGCTTGAAGCCATGAAATCTGAGATGGGATCAATGTATGAGAACAAAGTGTGGACTTTGGTTGACTTGCCCGATGATCGGCAAGCAATTGAGAATAAATGGATCTTCAAGAAGAAGACTGACACTGACGGTAATATTACTGTCTACAAAGCTCGACTTGTCGCAAAAGGTTTTCGACAAGTTCAAGGGGTTGACTACGATGAGACCTTCTCACCCGTAGCGATGCTTAAGTCTGTCCGAATCATGTTAGCAATTTCCGCATTTTATGATTATGAAATTTGGTAGATGGATGTCAAAACTGCATTCCTGAATGGATTTCTGGAAGAAGAGTTGTATATGATGCAACTGGAAGGTTTTGTCGATCCAAAGGGAGCTAATAAAGTGTGCAAGCTCCAGCGATCTATTTATGGACTGGTGCAAGCCTCTCGGAGTTGGAATAAACGCTTTGATAGTGTAATCAAAGCATTTGGTTTTATACAGACTTTCGGAGAAGCCTGTATTTACAAAAAAAGTGAGTGGGAGCTCTGTAGCATTTCTGATATTATATGTGGATGACATATTACTGATTGGAAATAATATAGAATTTCTGGACAGCATAAAGGGATACTTGAATAAGAGTTTTTTAATGAAAGACCTCGGTGAAGCTGCATACATATTAGGCATAAAGATCTATAGAGATAGATCGAGACGCTTAATTGGACTTTCACAAAGCACATACATTGACAAGATTTTGAAGAAGTTCAAAATGGATCAAGCAAAGAAAGGGTTCTTGCCTGTGTTACAAGGTGTGAAGTTGAGTCAGACTCAATGCCCGACCACTGCAGAAGATAGAGAGAAAATGAAAGATGTTCCCTATGATTCAGCCATAGGCTCTATCATGTACGCAATGTTGTGTACCAGACCTGATGTGTGCCTTGCTATAAGTTTAGCAGGGAGGTACCAAAGTAATCCAGGAGTGGATCACTGGACAGCGGTCAAGAACATCCTGAAATACCTGAAAAGGACTAAGGATATGTTTCTCGTATATGGAGGTGACAAAGAGCTCATCGTAAACGGTTACGTTGATGCAAGCTTTGACACTGATCCGGACGATTCTAAATCGCAAACCAGATACGTGTTTACATTAAACGGTGGAGCTGTCAGTTGGTGCAGTTCTAAACAAAGCGTCGTGGCGGGATCTACATGTGAAGTGGAGTACATAGCTGCTTCAGAAGCAGCAAACGAAGGAGTCTGGATGAAGGAGTTCATATCCGATCTAGGTGTCATACCTTGTGCATCGGGTCCAATGAAAATCTTTTGTGACAATACTGGTGCAATTGCCTTGGCAAAGGAATCCAGATTTCACAAGAGAGCCAAACACATCAAGAGACGCTTCAATTCCATCCGGGATCTAGTCCAGGTGGGAGACATAGAGATTTGCAAGATACATACGGAGCTGAATGTAGCAGACCCGTTGACTAAGCCTCTTCCACGAGCAAAACATGATCATCACCAAAGCTCCATGGGTGTTAGAATCATTACTGTGCAATCTAGATTATTGACTCTAGTGCAAGTGAGAGACTGAAGGAAATATACCCTAGAGGCAATAATAAAGTTATTATTTATTTTCTTATATCATGATAAAGGTTTATTATTCATGCTAGAATTGTATTAACCGGAAACATAATACATGTGTGAATACATAGACAAACAGAGTGTCACTAGTATGCCTCTACTTGACTAGCTCGTTAATCAAAGATGGTTATGTTTCCTAACCATGGACAAAGAGTTGTCATTTGATTAACGGGATCACATCATTAGTTGAATGATCTGATCGACATGACCCATTCCATTAGCTTAGCACCCGATCGTTTAGTATGTTGCTATTGCTTTCTTCATGACTTATACATGTTCCTATGACTATGAGATTATGTAACTCCCGTGTGCCGGAGGAACACTTTGTGTGCTACCAAACGTCACAACGTAACTGGGTGATTATAAAGTTTCTCTACAGGTGTCTCCAAAGGTACATGTTGGGTTGACGTATTTTGAGATTAGGATTTGTCACTCCGATCGTCGGAGAGGTATCTCTGGGCCCTCTCGGTAATGCACATCACTTAAGCCTTGCAAGCAATGCAACTAATGAGTTTTTTGTGAGATGATGTATTACGGAACGAGCAAAGAGACTTGCCGGTAACGAGATTGAACTAGGTATTGGATACCGACGATCGAATCTCGCGCAAGTAACATACCGATGACAAAAGGAACAACGTATGTTGTTATGCGGTCTGACCGATAAAGATCTTCGTAGAATATGTAGGAGCCAATATGGGCATCCAGGTCCCGCTATTGGTTATTGATCGGAGACATGTCTCGGTCATGTCTACATTGTTCTCGAACCCGTAGGGTCCGCACGCTTAAGGTTTCGATGACAGTTATGTTATGAGTTTATACGTTTTGATGTACCGAAGGTTGTTCGGAGTCCCGGATGAGATCAAGGACATGACGAGGAGTCTCGAAATGGTCGAGACATAAAGATTGATATATTGGAAGCCTATGTTTGGATATCGGAAGTGTTCCGGGTGAAATCAGGATTTTACTGGAGTACCGGGAGGTTACCGGAACCCCCCCGGGAGCTATATGGGCCTTAGTGGGCCTTGGTGGAAGAAGAGGAGAGGCGGCCAGGGCTGGGCCGCGCGCCCCTCCCCCCTAGTCCGAATAGGACAAGGAGAGAGGGGGCCGGCGCCCCCCTCCTTCTCTCTCTCTCTTTTCCACCTCGCGAATCCTATTCCAACTAGGATTGGGGGAAGAAGTCCTACTCCCGGAGGGAGTAGGACTCCTCCTGGCGCGCCTATGATGGCCGGCCGGCCTCCCCCCTTGAGCCTTTATATACGGAGGCAGGGGCACCCCAGAGAAACACAAGTTGATCCACGTGATCTTATTCTTAGCCGTGTGCGGCGCCCCCTGCCACCATAGTCCTCGATAATATTGTTGCGGTGCTTAGGCAAAGCCCTGCGACAGTAGTACATCAAGATCGTCACCACGCCGTCGTGCTGACGGAACTCTTCCCTGACACTTTCCTGGATCGGAGTCCGGGGATCGTCATCGAGCTGAACGTGTGCTTGAACTCGGAGGTGTCGTAGTTTCGGTGCTTGATCGGTCGGGCCGTGGAGACGTACGACTACATCAACCAAACGCTTCCGTTGTCGATCTACAAGGGTACGTAGATCACACTCTTCCCTCTCGTTGCTATGCATCACCATGATCTTGCGTGTGCGTAGGAATTTTTTTGAAATTACTACGTTCCCCAACACATCGTCTCCACGTGCCTCGGTTATCTCTTACCCGAGCCCTTTACTTATGCACTTTACTTTGTGATAGCCATATTGTTTCTTGTCATATATCTTGCTATCACTTAGTTGTTTATCTTGCTTAGCATAAGTTGTTGGTGCACATAGGTGAGCCTAATTGTTGTAAGTTTTGTGCTTGTCAAATTAACCGCTAGATTTATTCCGCGTTTGTTCAAGCCTAAACCGTAATTATTTTAAAGCGCCTATTCACCCCCTCCCCTCTAGGCAACATCCATGATCTTTCACCGGTGACAAGCGTACATAGCACCGTAGAGGATCAAGGAGGACAGCTGCGAACACTGGAAGGAGAGTGGCGAGGAGACGGCCATGTCTCCAAACACAATGCTCCCAGCAGAGGAACGGTGTCGAGGACGCCACCATTGTGTCGATCCAACTGAATCGAGGTTTTCGCCCGGAGACAGCCACAACTCCAAGTGTTACACCTCCACAACGCCTCCAAAGAGGGGAATGGCATTTGTGACTGTGTCAAATTTTGATCAAAGATTTAAGTAACAAATATAAATGCATGCCATAAAAAATAATATCATCATAAAACTATGTTGAAATACGAATCCAATGATATAATTGTTGGTGACATGCATTAACATTTTATTAGTTAAATCTTTGGTCAAGATTTGGAACAAAATGCATTGAGGACCAATAAATTAGGACGGAGGTAGTACTAAGTACATTTTCAAGGGATTTTATTTTTTATTTATATATGGCGCTCCTATAGGCAGGCGCAAGTTCCATTTTTTCAAGGTGATGTTTTTATATTATTTTCTCCATCTAGAAAAAGAAATGAAAGAAAAACTTAGTTGCCATAAAACTTAAATAAAGTATTAGTTCATTTAAAGGAAAATGTTCAGCGTGTTTTTGGAAACTGCTTCACGTGTATTACAAGTGTACACATATTTTTGAAAAAGTTTCACGTGTATTAAAAAAATAGCAAGCGTGTTTTTGAAATGATTCACCTATATTAAAAAATATTGTAAAATTATCTATCTTCATTTAGGACCACAAGCACGCACAGTTATTGTGTATTTTCAGTGTATTATTACTGTACACAATTATTGAAACAAGGCAATGTTGTATTTTGAATATTCAACATGTATTTAAAATTATTGTGTCTTGATAATAAATTCTAAAAATGTAATAAAATATGTTAAACGTGAAATGTAAGAATTATTTAAAAAAATTAATACATGTCAAACATTTTCTGAAATACATGTAGAACATGTTTTGAAATATTTTCTAGTGTTTAGAATTCTTTAGTACCAATCAAACATTTTCCAAAAACATTTTAAAAAATTAAAAATGCACTAATACTTTCTTTAAGTTTTATGGCAACATACTTTTTTTCTTTCATTTATTTTTCAAAATAAATAATAATACGATAAGAAACAACTTAAAATAAAATGAAACTTGCGCGGGTCAGTATAGGAATAAATTTGCTTGAACAGGTATGCGGGAACGTAATATATACTCCATCCATTCCATAATGTAGTGCGAATATTTTTTTTAAGAAATTAAACCGCACCAGCTTTGACGTAGTTTTTGAAGAAAACCATTTACATTTAGAATGCCATATATATTCATCATAGATGTAGTTTTATATTTTATATATAAGGTATTCTAGATATACAATATTTTTCAATTTGACTTTTCAAAAAATACATATGCACTACATTTTGGAGCGGAGGGAGTAAAATTCTAGCTCATTAATCTACAAACGGAGGGAGTACCACCCTAGCAAAGCCTGGATCTGGATGTACTCCCTCCGTTCAGAATTACTTGTCTCGAAAATGAATGTATGTAGAACTAAAATACATTTAGATACATTCATTTCTGCGACAGGTAATTCCAAACGGAAGGAGTATTTATATTCCTCACGTCTAATTATATATATTCTTGGACTTCGTGATATTCTATATATGTGTATGATGACAAAATCTCTGCCCATTGCTTTGGATCGTCCCATTTATCTATTTTATCCTCTGAGAAGATAATTGTACGACCCACGCTCTCTTGTGCATGCATTCCATTGTGCGTGTATATGTGGAAAAAAGCTATCCTTGTTTGAATACGTGTAGTATGGTCACGTACTGTCGACCGATCTGGATGGTTGTTGATTCCGACCGACTACCTCCTATTTTATCAGGATCATACCGGATCTATCCCGTACCATACTGTTCCTGACATTATCAATCCGTCTGTATGCCTGCCTGCACACATATATACTACTCCCTCCGTAAACTAATATAAGAGCGTTTAAATTACTACTTTAGTTTACAGAGGGAGTAGTTAATATTCTCTCCGTCTTAAAATAAATCTATTGATAGCTTTGGTCAAATTAGTTGTTTCACCAGACTTATACAAAAAACTACTAATATTTGGATTATCAAATTAACACCGTTAAGTTCAATAATACCGATTTAATTTCATTAATTTTTATATTTTTTCTATAAGTTTGGTCAAACAACTAGTTTGACTAGCCCCTAAAAAAACTAGTTTGACTAGAGTTACGAATAATAGGCTTATTTTGAGACTAAAGTGGTACTAAGTATCTCAAGACATACACATACCATACAACACTTATACACACTATTAATGAATTCATCGTGGAAAACATAATATTAATTAATAGTTATGTCGATTGTTTCCTTTTATCTCTAACCATAACTAATTAATATACCCAGCAAAAAAACTAATTAATAGTTATGAAGACATGCACTGTAAGGCCTTCCCTTCCAGGAAGTCTGAATTATTGCATACTAGTCCCTGGAACAGTAGCTGAGCAACTTACGGAATAGCATCATAATCATACTTTGAATATATTACTGGACCAAAAGTCACTGATATTAAAAAGGCTCTCAAGCCTGAAAAGAGTACATTGTAGCGGCTAAATTTCGTGTTTTGACCATTTTCTGAAATCTATTTGAGATTTGACCCTAGTTTGAAAAAAATTCGAGACTGACCCTTTTGCTACCGGTAGGGACCATGGCGGTAGGGTATAACAGCCTACCGCCAAGGTCCCTGGCGGTAGGGTTGCATGCTCTACCGCCAAAAACCTCCTAAGTATTGAACACAGTGCGTGCTCGTGCCTACCGCCAAGCACCTTGGCGGTAGGGTTGTGCAGTCTACCGTCAGCCCAGTTGGCGGTAGCGATGTTTCCTATCTCCAAAGTCCCCGGCGGTAGGCTGTTAGACCCTACCGCCATGGACTCTGGCGGTAGAAAAAGGGTCAAATCTCGATTTTTTTTTAAATTAGGGTCAAATCTCGAATAGGTTTCAGAAAAGGGTCAAAACACAAAAATTTGCCTATTGCAGCGACGAAGCAGACATCCCATGCCTACACGCAGGGGCGGAGCCAGGCTACAGTGAATAACAGTGACCAACAGTGTAAAAACGCTACAGTCTACAAAGGAATAAGTCCTCACGCCCAGGCCTAGCCCCCTGTGTCCGCCGCTGCCTGTAGGTAGCTTGCACTAGTAGGGAAAGTAGCATGCCTAAGCCCCTGCACCGCTCGAAGCCCTAGCGTGTCGTGAAGCACTAACTCTTGCGCAGGACCTTAGCATCAACCGTATGTGCATTGCATCGGACTGCCTGGAAGTGATCAACAACCTGTCGCGACCTATCTTGTTGTTTCAGAGATCAAGACGACAGTATCCTCTCTTTTTTTTTCATTTGAGAAGACGGTGTTTAGACATGAAACAAGGAGCTCCAATGGAGAAGCCCATCGACTGGCTCGTAGCAGTGTAAGCCAAGGAACTGAACGCCGTCCGTGGCTCCTGAATCCTCTGACTGATTTGTGTATTCGTAAGAATATATCTATATCTATACCTATTAATAAAGCAATGTGATATATCTTGGTTTCGTCCCGCATATGATCCTACGTTAAGTTTATTAGTATTATATATGAGGTGGTATAATTACCCGTAGTCCAGATGGAAAAACGGTTGGCGTCTATAATTGCCCGTAGATAGCCAAATCGCAATGGCCACCAGACAGTTGTATGTACTTTTGAGAATACAAAAGAAAAATTCGTGTGATGGAGCTTCGAACTCACGATCACCTACCAGCACACCAAAAAACAAAGTCAACTGAACCACCTCGCCTTTTCACATTAAATCCCAGCAGTTTATATATGCATGGGAGTTGTCCAAAGAAATAAGATGGTGCCTGAGAACCAATAAGAATGAAAGTCTGAATAAAAGAGAATATGAACAACAGCGCTGGGCTGGCCACCCTGACAGAGCGAAAAGTATCCGTGGAAGAGAACCCTGTTTTAGTTATATTTTTTTCTCTTTAAAGCATTTTCATGTGCTATTCAATATTACATCATTGTTTTAAAATCAATTTACTAAGCTAGAGGTATGACAGGCTTTTTTTTTATTCTGTTGCAACGCACGATTTGCTAGTTATTAATAATGAATAAAGAGTGGTCGAACACTAAAAAAAGTATACGTTCGCTAAGAAAGTTTTGCACGTACCTTTCCCTAAACAATGCTTACTGGTACGTTCCTAAAAAGCAAAGCTTTGCAAGTATTCCCTACACTAGTATACTCACTAGTAGAAAACAGGGTTATGGTTCAGGCCGGGTCAGCCCATTAGTCCCGGTTCAGTCTAGAACCGGGACCAATGTGTGCATTGGTCCCGGTTCATGAGCCCAGGGGGCCGGCCGGGCCACGTGGGCCATTGGTGTTCATCTGGACCTTTTGGTCCCGATTTGTGGGATGAACCGGGACCAATGGGCCTCGCTCCTGGCCCACCACCATTGGTACCGGTTGGTGGCTTGAACCGGGACCAAAGGCTCCCCTTTAGTCTCGGCTCATGTCACCAACCGGGACCAATGAGGTGCCTATATATACCCTCTCGCGCAAGAGCAGAGCACAGTACTCTGTTTTTTCTGGCCGAGGGGGAGAGGGCTTTGTGGTGCTCTAGCTCACCTCCTATGCACATGAGGTGTTCGATGAAATGCCCGAGCCACACTACTTAAGCTTTCTCCTCTCGAAGCTCGACCTCCAAGCTCCATTTTCCTCGAGATTTGTCTAGATTTAGCGGTCCGTCACGCCCCGTCCCCGTCTTCACCGCCGTCGATCACCCGCGCCGATCTCATCACCGACACCACCGTGGTGAGCCTCTTGTTCTTATCTTCTTTCTGAAAGGAAAAATATTCTTAATTGTATGTTTAGATAGATACTTGTATCATTTTCTTACATTTATTATTGCATCTTATATAGTGCGATGGTTTTGGTATCCGCCCCCGTCGGCCCTCGTCCTGTCTATGATTCGGATGTGGTATGTATATTATCTTTATAACTATTGGTTCATTTATTGTTTATGAAAATTATGCGGACCAACGTGACATAGATTTTATTTATCTAGGATGCATGTGAATCGGAAATGCCAACCGACCCTATTGTCGAGAGGTTAAATTTAGTTGAAGAAGAAAACAATTTGTTGAAGGAAAAAATAAAAAAAATTGAGGAGGAGAAGATGATATTGGAGTTGCATGTTGCGGATGTCGTCGATGATCACAAGATCAAGATGGATGCAATGCGCTTGAAGATTAGAAAGATTAGAAAATATGCCATTCATACCGAGGCTTGGTATTGTTATGCCGTTGGATCAATTGTTACCTTGGTTGCGATTATGATTGCATTTGTTTTCGCATTGAAATGTTTTACATAGTTTCAATGTATGGTTTAATTAATTAGATGCTCTGGAGAGCTATATGTTGTTAGATGAGAACTATGTATGCACTTTAGTTTTAATGTGACGATGAACTTCTATTAATTTGGACACTTAATTATATATAATGCACGCAGATGAACCGGCAATGGATGTACGGTGACAGACACACCCGCGAGTACATTAAGGGCGTGCATGAGTTTCTCGATGCGGCTGAGGCAAACAAGCAGAATGGTTTTATGTGTTGTCCATGCACTGAATGTGGGAATACGAGGTCTTACTCTAACCGAAAAATCCTTCACTCCCACCTGCTTTACAAGGGTTTCATGCCACACTATAATGTTTGGACGAGGCACGGAGAAATAGGGTTATGATGGAAGACGGCGAAGAAGAAGAGTACGATGACAACTATGTGCCCCCTGAATATGGTGATGCTGTAACGGGGGGAGCTGGTGAAGATCAAGAGGAACCAGACGATGTGCCCAATGATGCTGCAACGGGTGAAGCTGCTGAAGATCAAGAGGAACCAGATGATGTGCCCGATGATGATGATCTCCGCCGGGTCATTGTCGCATTAGTCAAAAGGAGAAGCTGAAGTTCGATCGCATGTTAGAGGATCACAAAAAAGGGTTATACCCCAATTGCGAAGATGGCAACACAAAGCTCGGTACCGTACTGGAATTGCTGCAGTGGAAGGCATAGAATGCTGTGGCTGACAAAGGATTTGAGAAGCTACTGAAAATATTGAAGAAGAAGCTTCCAAAGGATAACGAATTGCCCGACAGTACATACGCAGCAAAGAAGGTCGTATGCCCTCTAGGATTGGAGGTGGAGAAGATACATGCATGCCCTAATGACTGCATCCTCTACCGCGGTGCATACAAGGATCTGAACGCATGCCCGGTATGCGGTGCATTGCGGTATAAGATCAGACGAGATGACCCTGGTGATGTTGATGGCGAGCCCCCCAGGAAGAGGGTTCCTGCGAAGGTGATGTGGTATGCTCCTATAATACCACGGTTGAAACGTCTGTTCAAAAACGAAGAGCATGCCAAGTTGATGCGATGGCACAGTGAGAACCGAAAGAAAGATGGGAAGTTGAGAGCACCCGCTGACGGGTCGCAGTGGAGAAAAATCGAGAGAAAGTACTGGGATGAGTTTGCAAAGGACCCAAGGAATGTATGGTTTGCTTTAAGCGCGGATGGCATTAATCCTTTCGGGGAGCAGAGCAGCAATCACAGCACCTGGCCCGTGACTCTATGTATGTATAACCTTCCTCCTTGGATGTGCATGAAGCGGAAGTTCATTATGATGCCAGTTCTCATCCAAGGCCCTAAGCAACCCGGCAACGACATTGATGTGTACCTAAGGCCATTAGTTGAAGAACTTTTACAGCTGTGGAATGAAAACGGTGTACGTACGTGGGATGAGCACAGACAGGAGGAATTTAACCTTAAGGCGTTGCTGTTCGTGACCATCAACGATTGGCCCGCTCTCAGTAACCTTTCAGGACAGACAAACAAAGGATACCACGCATGCACGCACTGTTTAGATGACACTGAAAGTATATACCTGGACAAATGCAGGAAGAATGTGTACCTGGGCCATCGTCGATTTCTTCCGACCAACCATCAATGTCGAAAGAAAGGCAAGCATTTCAAAGGCGAGGAAGATCACCGGAAGAAGCCCGCCATGCGCACCGGTGATCACGTACTTGCTATGGTCAATGATTTACACTACGTAATCTTTGGAAAGGGTCCCGGTGGACTAGCTGTTCCAAATGACGCTGAGGGACACGCACCCATGTGGAAGAAGAAATCTATATTTTGGGACCTACCCTACTGGAAAGACCTAGAGGTCCGCTCCTCAATCGACGTGATGCACGTGACGAGGAACCTTCGCGTGAACCTGCTAGGCTTCTTGGGCGTGTATGGGAAGACAAAAGATACACCTGAGGTACGAGAGGACCTGCAACGTTTGCACGAAAAAGACGGCATGCCTCCGAAGCAGTATAAAGGTCCTGCCAGCTACGCTCTTACGGAAGAAGAGAAAGAAATCTTCTTTGAATGCCTGCTCAGTATGAAGGTCACGACTGGCTTCTCGTCGAATATAAAGGGAATAATAAATATGCCAGAGAAAAAGTTTCAGAACCTAAAGTCTCATGACTGCCACGTGATTATAACGCAACTGCTTCCGGTTGCATTGAGGGGGCTTCTACCGGAAAACGTCCGATTAGCCATTGTGAAGCTATGTGCATTCCTCAATGCAATCTCTCAGAAGGTGATCGATCCACAAATCGTATCAAGGCTAAGGAGTGATGTGGCGCAATGTCTTGTCAGTTTCGAGCTGGTGTTCCCACCATCCTTCTTCAATATCATGACGCACGTCCTAGTTCATCTAGTCGATGAGATTGTCATCCTGGGGCCCGTATTTCTACACAATATGTTCCCCTTTGAGAGGTTCATGGGAGTCCTAAAGAAATATGTCCATAATCGCGCTAGGCCAGAAGGAAGCATCTCCATGGGCCATCAAACAGAGGATGTTATCGGGTTTTGTGTTGAGTTCATTCCTGGCCTTAACAAGATAGGTCTCCCTAAATCGCGGTATGGGGGAGACTGACTGGAAAAGGCACTCTTGGAAGAGACTCAATAATATGCAGGGACGGATATTCTTGGTCTCAAGCACACTACACAGTTGTACAGAACTCTACCTTGGTGACCCCGTATGTCGATGAACACAAGAACAGTCTGCGCTCCAAACACCCGGAGCAGTGCGACGACTGGATTACATGTGAACACATCAGGACTTTCAGCAGTTGGTTGGAAACACGTCTCAGAGGTGACAACACTGTTTGTGATGAGTTGTACTTGTTGTCCAGGGGACCATCTTTGACTATATTGACTTACAAAGGATACGAGATAAATGGGAATACATTTTACACGATCGCCCAAGATCAAAAGAGCACCAACCAAAACAGCGGTGTCCGCTTTGATGCAGCAACCGAGAGCGGAAAGGATACATATTATGGTTACATAGTGGACATATGGGAACTTGACTACGGACCTGATTTTAAGGTCCCTTTGTTTAAGTGCAAATGGGTCAATCTGTTAGGCGGCGGGGTACAGGTAGACCCACAGTACGGAATGACAACAGTGGATCTGAAAAATCTTGGGTACACTGACGAACCGTTCGTCCTAGCCAATGATGTGGCGCAGGTTATCTATGTGAAGGACATGTCTACCAAACCGAGAAAAAGAAAAGATAAAGAAGCGAATACATCATACGATGAGCCAAAGCGCCACATAGTTCTTTCAGGAAAAAGGGACATCCTGGGAGTGGACGGCAAGACAGACATGTCTGAAGATTATGAAAAGTTTCATGAAATTCCTTCCTTCAATGTCAAGACTGACCCAAGCATCCTGATAAACAATGAAGATTATCCATGGTTATGGCGCAATAAGCAAATGACACAAGCGAAGAAAAAGTGAAGACTTTCTCCCGCAACTATTATGATGATACCATGCAAACTTTGTAACACACGAACATGCTACCATTGTCCGTTTTGTACATGCACATGCTATGTGGGTGGAATTATGATACCATCCCAACTTTCAACTTTTTCAGAGTTCATTTTAAATGATTTCCAATTTCAGGGTCATTTAGCTCAAAGAATGAATTAATAGCAAACAGAATGAACTACAAAACTTTTATGAAAATAAAAACAATCAATTAAAATATTATGTTATGATCAACTCAAATAAAACTATAATATTCTTCAATAGCAAAAAGAATATAATTTTTGTGACCTAAAATCAAACTATAAGTATTTAATTGTAAGTATAAATAAAAAATAAATAGCAAAAAAAAATCTATTTTTATAGTAAAGTTATTCATAAACTAATGATTCACACAAATTTTAAAAAATACAAATTTAAACTATTCAAAATTTTAAAACTAATGGCACTAACAGAAAGTTTATAATTTTTGTAACCTAAAATCAAAAAGAAATCACTAAAAAACTATAAGTATTTAGTTGTAAGTATAAATAAAAAATAAATAGAAAAAAATTCTATTTTTATAGTAAAGTTATTCATAAACTAGTGATTCACACAAATTTTTAAAAATTCAAATTTAAACTATTCAAAATTTAAAACTAATGGCACTAACAGAAAGTTTATAATTTTTGTGACCTAAAAGCAAAAAGAAATCACTAAAAAACTGTAAGTATTTAGTTTTAAGTAGAAATAAAAAAAATAAAAAACCAAAAAAATGTAGAAATAAAAAAGAAAAAACCAAAAAAATGCCACCTACTGGGCCTCCACGGCCTGAATACGACTAGAAACCCTACATGGGTCAGGATTCAGGCCCGCAGAAGGCCCAATAAACCCACAGGCAGTAGCAAGTTTAGGCCCGAAAGCCTGCATAAGAGAGGAGCTCGAATGGGGAGGCACACCAGCGCTTATAAACAAGTGCCGGCGCCCTTCAGCTAGCGAGGTGGGACTAAACTTTTGGGCGCGGGACAGCACAAGGCCATTGGTCCCGGTTGGTGGCACCAACCGGGACTAAAGGGGGCATTGGTCCCGGTTCATGGCACCAACTGTGACCATTGCCCCCCCTTTAATCCCGGTTGGTGCCACCAACCGGGACCAAAGGCCTTGGTCCCGGTTGGTGGCACCAACCGGGACTAAAGGGGGCATTCGTCCCGGTTTGTGCCACAAACCGGGACCAATGCTCTTGCTATATATACAACACTTGTCAAAAATTTCATTCAGTTCCTCATCGTCGTCGCCCGCGCACGTCGTCGCAGCCCCCGTCGTCGCCCGCGCCCCGCGCCGCCCCGACGTCGTCGCCGCCCCCGCCGTCGCCCGCGCCCCGCGCTGTCCCGAGCCCGCCGTCCTCGTCGCCCCTGCCCCGTCGCCGCCAGGCGCTGCCTCGCGCCGCCCCGTCGTCCCCCGCACCACCCCGACGTCGTCGCCGCCCGCGCCCCGCGCCGCCCCGAGCCCGCCGCCACCGTCGCCCTCGCCGGCCGCCCCCGTTGTGAGCCGCCGCCATCGAGGCTCTGTTTTTTATATATGTTTTTTCATATATGTATTAATTTTTTTGTTTATAGCTATATGATGAATGGGTGTGGCTATATATGTATGTATGAATATAATGTTCATAGCATTTTTTTCTTTATATATGTTTTTTCATATATGTATTAATTTTTTATTTAGTTTGTTAGTAGATATCGATTTTAGGTTAGTGCATTTTAATTAGGTTAGTGTAGAGGAAAAAGTAAAATAAGGAAAAGGAAGAAAAGAGGAAGAAGGAAGAACGAAGAAGAAGAAGAAGAAGAAAAGGAAGGAGTGGAAAAAGGAAAATAAGAAGAGGAAGACTTCTTTTTTTTCTTCGATCTTCTCCTCTATTTTGTTCATGGATATATGCTAAAGAAAACGAGGGGGTGATAGATGATGATGAGGGGTCAAGAGTGGGACGAGAGGTCGAGAGGTGTCGAGGGGAGAAAAAAATGTTATCAGGGACGAGGGTCGTCGAGGGGTCGAGAGAGGGACGAGGGGTCGAGAGAACTAAATAAGAAGAAGAAGAGGAGAGGAAGAAGAGGAGAAATAAATAAGAAGAAGAAAAAAGAAGAAAAAGAAGAGGAGAAGAAGAAAGGAATAGTGGAGAAGAAGAAAAAAATAGAATATACTCTATTTTTTCTTCTTCTCCACTATTCCTTTCTTCTTCTCCTCTTTTTTATTCTATTTTTTCTTCTTCTCCACTATTCCTTTCTTCTTCTCCTCTTCTTTTTCTTCTTTTTTTTCTTCGATCTTCTCCTCTAGCTATTCCTTTCTTCTTCTCCTCTTTCTTCTTCTTCTTCTTCTTCTTCTTCTTCTTCTTCTTCTTCTTCTTCTTCTTCTTCTTCTTCTTCTTAATTTTTATCGGGAACGAGGGTGTCGAGGATCGCCGAGGGGTCGAGGGTCGGGAACTAGGATAGAGGGTCGAGGGTCGTTAAGGGGTCAAGGGTCGAGGGTTTCAGAGTCGAGGGTTCGAGGGTTCTATAGGGTCGAGGGTCGAGGGTTCCAGGGTCGTCTAGGGGTCGAGGGTTCCAGGGTTGTCGAGGGTTCGAGGGGTCGAGGATCGCCGAGGGGTCGAGAGAGGTTTCCTAGTGTCAAAGTATTGAAGAAATCCATGCCTTCATCATTAGCCGGAAGTAACCAGGGCATGTTGGTACGAAGTTCTGCAAAGTTGTTCTGGAATGGAGTCCCGGATAGAATAATCCGCCTTTTGGTACGAATTCAGCAAAGGCCTTCCAAATAGCGATATTCGGAAGGCTCTTGCTGAACTTTGTACCAAAAAGCGAATTATCCTATCTGGGACTCCGTTCCAGAACAACTTTGAAGAGCTTCGTACCATCATGCACATGTTACTTTCTCCTAATGATGAAGACATGGTTTTGTTGAATCCTTTGACACTAGGCAACCTCCCGACCCCTCGGCGATCCTCTCGAACATGAGAGGAAGAAGAGGATAAAAAAAGAAGAGGAAGAAAAAAAAGAGGAGAAGAAAGAATAGAGGAGTTCTTCTTCTTCTCTATTCTTTCTTCTCCTCTTTTTTTTCTTCTTCTTCCTCTTTTTTTTATCGGGAATGAGGGTCGTCGAGGGACATAGATGTAGTGTCGTCGTTGTCGATATATACCCCCTCCCGATAGCTTACTATGATTAGGTAGCTAGTTCTATGTTTGGCACTAATATATCCATCTGTCATGTTTGAATAATAATTGCCATGTTGTAAATATTTGTAGAAACTATGGACACCGCCCTAGACGAAGCAAAAGAAGCGTTGTTGAGGGACATAATTGCAGAAGGAAGTGATGTCGTCTCGTTTTTTCTCAACGAAACCGATGGTCTGGAAGGAGAGGGTGAACAAGCTGGCTACGGTGACCTAATGCCAGTGCAAGAAGAAGAACATGAGGACGGCTCCGGTGACCCAATGCCGGTGCAAGAAGGAGACCGTGATGACAGCTCTGATGACCGAACTGAGTCCGGCCAGGTATATATATTAGTTAAGCCTGTGCTGACTAGCTGATTGATGCATTCATTGTTTTGGTATGTACACATATTAATTAAGTCTTTGTTCTTTTTTCTAGCCCTCCGGATCGAGCACAACTTCGGTAAAGAGACGAGGCCCGAAGAAAAAGTTGAGCTCGGATGAAAAGTTTGAGATCATAGCAATCGCGTCTGAAGGCCAACCGATTGAACCCCTCCGGACAAAGAGCGCATTTGTTGCTCAGTGCGGGGGGTTTAAGCCGGCTACAGAAGACCCTGAGGTGTCTTATGTCAATGATATGCAGAAAAATGATCTTTGGACTGAGCTGAAGTCAAATTTCACCCTACTGCCAGAGGATAATCCAGAGAACCCAATTTAAGAGAAATTAATCAAGTTTTTTGCTCTTAAGAGGATGGCAGAACTATTCAGGAGGTGGAAGAAAGAGCTGAATAAGTTTGTCGAAAATAACGAGACACCAGAATTCAAGGGCAGATATGAGAAGATCAGAGATCACTGGCCCGCATTTGTGGCCCACAAGACATCAGAAAAGAGTAAGAAGATGTCGGCGATAAACAAGGAAAATGCTGCGAAGAAGAAGCTTCACCATCGCACGGGGTCAGGTGGCTACCTCGTAGCCCAGCCTGAGTGGTCCAAGACTGAGAATGATCTGGTTGATAAAGGGATCGAACCAGAGACAATTAACTGGCCAGACCGTTGCCGGACTTGGTTCTTCGGGGCTGGCGGAACCTTGGACCCTATAACAGGGAAGTGCATTTGGACGAACGATCAAATGGACATACTAGTCAGGAAGCTTAAGCAGTATATCGAAGCAGCGCAGGAAGGGATGTTCTTTCCAGACAGAGAGAACGACGAGCTCACAATGGCCCTCGGGAATCCTGAGCACCCTGGACGGACACGAGGCACGCCAGGCTCCATTCCGTGGAAGGTTGGGTTTCCGGACGCAGGCGGTTACAAATCCCATGAGAGGAGGAAAAAAGTGCAGCAGACCCAAATGCAGGCGCTGCAAGCAAGGGTAGACGCGATAGAGGAACGAGAAGCAAATCGCAGCAAACGTACTGCCGAAGCCTCCCCCGAAGCTACCCCGCCATCTCAGCGCAGAAGCAGCGTGGCTTCCACCGAGCTGCTTCAGCCGGAGCATGCCTTGACGGCTCCTTCCAGCTATCCCGTGGATGCTATCAGGGAGTCTCAAAATTGCCACCTTATGACGCAATGGATGAATTTGAAGGTCAAGGCGGCTGTTGGCTCTGTTTATCCTACTGAACCCGGCGCAACTTTTCACTGCCGGCCGATTCCAGAAGGATATGCTAGGGTGATGGTGGATGAAATAATGGAGGGATTTGAGGACCTCCAGCTTGACTACCCTACCGGTGAAGGGGAGACTCGGTTGGGGTCTGCTCTGAAGACTCCATGCCTATGGCGGAAGGAGCTCATCAACCTTCCGAACTGGACGCCTCCGCCTCCTCCTCCTCCTCCGGCGAGTCAAGGCACTCCGCCTCCTCCACCGCCTCCTCCTCCGGCGAGTGACGATCAGGGCCCTCGGCCGGCTCCTTCTCCAGCGCGTGGCGGCACTCCGCCTCCTTCTCCGCCTGCGCCGACGCGCCCGAGCAGCCAGCCTCCTCCTTCTCCACCTCGTCAGCAAGGGCGGAAGAGACCTGCCGCCGCTCCAGCTGCTCCGGCGCGTCGTAGTCCTTCTCCTCTGCCTCGTAAGCAAGTAAAGAAGACAACCGCTCCGTCTGCTCGGTCGGCGTCTAGTGGTACAACCAGAGGCGGGAGGACATACAGATTCGGTCCTTCTTTAAAGACTCCAGAGAAGTTACCATATGAGAGGACCCCAGAGGAGAACGCCGAGATCGCGCGAACCGAAGTGGATGACTGGTTTCAAGGGTTGAGAGCAAAGAGACATCCACCTCCGGAGGAGAAGGTAGATCCGGTGAAAGTGAAGCGCACTCTGGCTGCCCTGACAAAACCACCGAAGTCTCCGCCGAAAGGAAACTATGAGCGCATTATTGGAAAGGAATTTGCCGAAGCAGAGCGGTCGGGAAGTACTGTCAGTGATCAAAGGCTGAAAGAACGACGAGCTGGGAAACAAATTGCCCAGCTCGGCGAACAAGCGAAGCAATCGTGCCCCCCGCTCAAGGTGCCTAGCCACAACGTCGCTAATGATCCGAGGATGGTGCCCGGTTATAGCAATCTTGCAGATTACATGCCCGACGAAGTACATTATGAACCCATGGACGTGTAGATACAAAGATACGAGTACGGGAAGCCTCTCGTCAAAGATGAAAGATCTCTATCAACGATGATAAGAAGATTGCATGATTGGTACTTGAAAATCTGCAGAGACTCTGGGGGGAGGAGTACTTTGTATGTGAAGGTTAAAAAGGAGCATGACCTCGTTGGAATTGAACTGTTGCCTGTTCCATTTGAGGAGTTATATCAGTTTTTCAATCAATTGGCCCTCGATAAAACAACGGTCGCCTGCTACTGTCTGTAAGTAGTACTACTTCTGTCATTAAGTTTCTCTATATAGCTTAGCTCTTTCATTGCATGTATTTATAATCATCCTCACTATATTATGCAGATTGAAGATCGCCGAATTGAAGAAAAGACAAGTCGGTGATATTGGGTTCATTAACACATATCTCATAGATGCAACTCACGTTAAATTTCATGCCGCAGCTACCGAGGCCAACTTGCTACGATCGTTCGTAATAAATGAAAACAAAGATATAATACTCTTTCCTTACAACTTCAAGTGAGTGTTACTGTCTTGTGCATATTCGGTTTCCCTTATATATTAGTCAAGGTTATAGTAATGTAATTGATGAGTTATGCATGCGTGTGCAGTTTCCACTATATTCTCCTAGAGATTAAGCTTGAGCAGGGACTAGTAACCGTCTTAGACTCAAGACGAAAAGATCCCCAGGACTATGTAGACATGACTCAAATACTCGAGAAGTAAGTTAAATCGATCATTATCCACCATATCAGCAACTTTGTTCATTTTTTGATATATCAAGTAATTGTTTTCTTTGTCCGGCAAGGTTTGGACAAAATTCACCAGAAAAGCTTCGGGACTGCCGAAGGAGCTGCAATTTAGACACCCGAAAGTAAGTACTATAGTAGCATTTTAAGCGCATCTACTAGTCATTCAAGCGCTAGTTTCATCAATACCATTTGGCATTCTTGCTTATCAGTTTGATTAACCTCTATTTCTTGTAAAGTGGTTGTGGCAGGAACAAGGGAATGATTTCTGTGGATACTATGTTTGCGAGTCCATCCGCCACACGACCTGTGAGCGGGGCTACACTGACGAACAATATGAAGTACGTAAATAACAACATTCACAATTTTATTTTATTACCATCATTTGTGTTGAGTTTCATTCATTCATATATATATATATATATGTATTGACCCCCTTCTTTAAATTAGATGTTTCGGAAGCGGGATGAACTCCTAGCACCAGCTCGCATGCGAGCAATTCAAGAGGAATTGGCGGCATTCTTTCTTGACCACGTGATCCCTGAAGACGGAGAATTCTATGTGGACCCTGAGTCCGTATGATTATATTTGTAAGAGATAATTATTGTATATATGTAGCCGGTAGTGTCAGATAGATATACGAGAACTTGTTGTTCGACCAATCTCTCGGAGAAGGAGAGGTGGTCGATATCACTTCTCTCTGTATGCATATATGTTCATGACGATCTTCTGTTTCCTTCATTTGCTTACTAGCTAGCTAGCGTGTCTAGTCCTCTCTATACGTATGTATAGTACGTAGCGTCGACCAAGAACGGACATAAGAGAGGACACTTCTCTCTATTAATTATAGCTAGCTAACACAATATATGAAACACCTAAATTAACCCCCCAAAACCCCCACCCCCCCCCCCCCCTTCAAAAAAAACAAAAACCCCAGCCATAGAAATGCTGACGCGTGGATGCCTATTGGTCCCGGTTGGTGCCACCAACCGGGACCAAAGGGTCTCCTGCCTGGGCTCTGCGCACTGCCCACGTGGAGACCCATCAGTCCCGGTTCTGGATTGAACCGGGACTAAAGGGTCGGGGCATTAGTACCGACACTTTAGTCCCGGTTCAGGAACCGGGACTAAAGGCCCTTACGAACCGGGACTATAGGCCCTTTTTCTACCAGTGTACTAGTATCTGTACCAAATTCAAGAAGATTACGTACTTCAAACAAAAATTTCTAAATTGCAGTACTTGATGTTTGTTAAAAGAACTAGTGCTAAAAATATTTAAGAAAGAAAAATGTGTACGAAAACCCCGTACATGAACATAGATAGGATTTTGAACTTTTTAACCCGTGAATATTTTGTATACATCAACTTATATTTTTTTCAAATCCATGAATATTCTTAAACACGTGAACATACAATTTTCTTGAACCCATGAAATTTTTGTTTGAACCTCGTGAAATATTTTTGGAATCAATGAATCTATTTTTTAACCCATGAACATATTTTTCGGAACCCATGAACATTTCTTTTGAATCTGTGAGCCTTGTTTTGGAATCCTTGAAGATTTATTAATTCTGCAAATCAATTTTTTTAACCTTGTGGACATATTTTAAGACTTCATGAACAATTTGTAAATATGAATGAAACATTCTCCGAATCCATGAACAGATTATTTGAACCCAAGAACAATTTTTTGAACCTCATGAAATGTTTTCAAACTATGTGAATAATTTTTTAATATGAATGATAATATTTTCGGAATCCATGAACGTATATTTTGAACCCAAGAACAATTTTTTGAACCTCGTGAACTTTTTCTAGAAGTACGTGAGCAATTTTTAAATATTAATGAAACATTTTTGGAATCCATGAACATATTATTCTTCGTGACTTATTAATTTGAACCTCGTGAGCATTTTTTTAAACGATGTGAACATTTTTGAATATGGATTTTTTTCAAAATCCATAAACTTATTAATTTGAACCCAAGAATACTTTTCTCAAACCACGTGAACATTTTTTTGAAATTATGTGAACAGTTTTTAAATACTCCGGAACAGAAAAATCAACCAAGCAGCGAAACTAGCGTTGCAAAAAAGAGGTACCGTGGAGTGAAATGAGCCTTCCCAGCGGCCAAATTCTTTAGGCGACGCGACGGTTCTGCGCCACATCAAGCGGTATATAAGATCTGCCAGCGTCGCCACTTGTAGAATCGACACAGTTGGGCTGGACTGTGTGAATCGGGCCACATGCATCATACAGGTGACAATAGCTAGCCCATTTTGCACCGGCCTAAATATTTAGGCCCATTATGAAGCATCTAGTCACAACCAGTCTGCGTGCCGACGAGGATGTGCAGCTAGCGCAGCGAGCTGAGGCAGACAGCAGGGTAGACGCGGTTGTCGCAGATGATCATGTTGGCTCGCTGGCGCAAAGTGCGTGTTCCGGGCGTTGTCATCCCCGGTGATATTGGCCACAAAAAGCTTAATAGCTATTGAAGCACTTTGTCAAAGTGCCACAAAAGGTCAATCTATTTGGGAACTTTGGCAAAGTGCCAAAAGTCATCACTATTGGGGCACTTTGGCAAAGTGCCCCTAATTGGAAGCTTTTAGGGCATTTCCCAAAATGCCCCAGCGAAGTGCCTCTAAATTTTGACCGTGGTGTAGTGGTAGCTCGATTAATGCACTCCTTCACCGCTTATGCCCGAGTTATTTTTCTACGGAGCATTCCTTTATAGAGCTTGATAAGTTGGAGTCCTAGCTAGCGTGCTAGACTCAATCGGCCAGCACGAGGCAACTTGATCATGCCATCGATCATGTGTATACTACCAATCGCCACCTGGCACGGGATATTATTCCTCGTGTCGCGCTCCTTTCATACATGACGAATCACGTATTACACATTAGCTACCAATCGCCATCTATCCTGCTATAAATGGATCTCATCTTTCTAAGGCAGGACAATGGATCTCATGATCATAGTGAGTTAGGCACACGTCGCTATATATGCACTGAGGATCCAAGTGAGCCGAGGAATATCATCGTGCATTCGTGCCTGTAAGCACATCCCCTCCCCGATTGTTGTGGACACAAAAGAATATATAAGTGAAGGTGGGTGCACTCACACTCCAGTGCGTGCTTTATTAAAGGGAACTGATAGGCGCCGGCGCGCCGGCCCAACAGTTCGGCCGGTCGCGCGTGAGCCGTCAAATTAACAACGCTTGTATTATCCCCCCGCACGGGTCACTTCCTCGCTGGTAATGCGTCCTCCCAGCAAAAAACGATGGCCGTCATGGTCCGCCGTGGTCCACCAAGCCATGCGCGCGATGTCGCCCGCCCATCACGTCGCCGCCCTTTGGCTCGTCGTCATCGTCGAGCTGCACCGCTGCATTCCAGTGAAGAACACATCTCAGCCCCCAAAAAACCTACGGTAGTCACTTGAAGCAAAACAGAAAACTGGTTCCAGCAAAAAAAAGCTCCAGTTCCAGCAAAACGATTTGAGCAACTAGGAACTCCAGTAAAAAGTTTGAAGCAAAAACTTACCCGGATCCAGCAAAAAATAACTCAGGTTCCAGCAAAACGATTTGAGCAACTAGGAAATCTAGTAAATGTTTGAAGCAAAAATTTACCCTGGATCCAGCAAAAAATAACGCAGATTCCGGCAAAAATCATGTCATCAACAACTCAACCTTGAAGCTCCCCAAAACGCTGGTGGTCAGATGAAGCAAAACCAAAAACTAGTTCCAGCAAAAGAAAACTGCCGTTCCAGCAAAAATGACATGAGCAACTAGAAACTCCGGTGAACGTTTGAAGCAAAAATTTACTCGGGTTCCAGCAAAAAAAGCTTCGCTTCCAGCAAAAATAGCATCGCAAGAAAAAGAACCGACCTTGCAGCTCCCAAAAACGCCGGTTGCAGCTCCGGTGTGCACGGATGCAACTCCGCCATCGAAGGGCGTAGCTGATTGCAGCACCAAAAGATGGTCCGCCACATCGCCGGCGGTGGCAGCACTAACTCCAGCGCGAGGAAGCGGAGTTGTGCGGCCGCGCTCGTGGCTCGCAGTAGTCAACGTCGGGCGCCGCCGTGGCTGGCTCACCACAAATCTGGGGCGACTCTCCCATCGGTGAGAGGTTTGCAGTCGGGGATGAGATTTGTGTGCCGCGCCGACGGCGATGCAGATCGAGATAAGAACTAGCACAGGCGTGTTTTGGGGACAGAAGAAAAAGGAGTGGAGGAGAGCGCATCGCATGCATGACTGAATAGAGAGATAAGGTAGCCAAGCAGTGTGTGGGTCCAACAGAGCGCGTTGTGCTGCTGCCGTCAAAAAAAAAGCGCGTTGCGCTGCACGAGTGAGCAACCGGCGCAATGGTTCGGCCGGCGCGCCGGTTTTAAACGTTTCCCTTTATTAAAACATGGCACTTCTAGGCGAGATGTGTGGTGACATGATGCGACGGTTCACAAGGCGGCATTCATTATATTATCACATCATTATTAATATTAAATGTGTTTATGTAGTTTATCTAAATATGCAAAAATATTTGTAACTAATAATCAGTTTTGCCCACTTAAGAATCGCTGAAGCTTAAGCATCTCACTGTGGTGATTGTGTGCACCGATGAAATCCCTGAAATATAGAAAAGTGAGTAATGATGACTATCCGTTATTCAATAAAGTGGCATGTTCTTATCTAACTGCATTTGTTTTATGAAGATGTTTGGATGGAGGAGCAAAGGATTTCATTCTGAATTATTTTTACATCAGTTATTGATTCTGCTAATACATATTCTACCTCACATCACCCCGTCAGAAACAAGTTTGTTTTAGGTAGCCCATGTACTCAAACAAGTTCCCCACAAACAAATAAGTTCCAAAATCCCGGGTTCGCTTTTCCTGACAGAAAATTGAGTGCGTTTTCACTGAAGTTGTGCTTGTGCTCAATCAATCTTCAGCTGTGTAGACTTCACTCAACCTGGTTCGCAGAGGCTGTTCATGTGAAGACTGCACTTCATGTGTACGGTTCTCGAGTGTGATGCTTCCGTGGAGTACATCCACGAAATGAATTATTTTACTTCCGTGTTCTACTCCCGTTTCAGTCATTTACGATGCTATAAAACAGGATCACAAGCATTGAATATACATATATTGTAAAACAAAAATCGGAGATACATGAGCACGTCCTCGTGATTTTGATGTGCCACTTCAGCGGAACAAAAGTGTGGAGTCTCTGCACTTCTGGGTTCTGCAGTAATTCGTGTATCTGACAAACGAAAGAAACATCACTCAACAAGGTAGTAAGAATATCATCACTACTTCCACAACTTCATATGTCAAAATGATTTTCCAACGGATTGCATGCATCTTCCAGTTTAAAAAACAATGATCACATGCATATTTACCGGCTCTGCACTTATGCAGAACACACAATCTTCCGGCCCAATGAGGACATGAATAGGCGCTCCAGGCATCGTGACACACGGTGTCAGGCGGCTCAGGCGTCGCCTTCACGGTCGTCGCTGGTGTAGTGGAAGCGCAGCGCCGGCGCGTGCGGGCAGAGAAAGACGGCCTAGTTGGTGGCACGCGGCGACCCACTCGCGGTAGACTCCGCACCCCGCAGGTAGCTTTCCTCATAGACCCGCATGCCGCCACGGCGATCCCGTGGCTGGTGTTGGCCGTGGCAGTCGTTTGTCCTCCTATAGTAGTACGTTATCGACTGAGCCAACTGTTCAGCCTCCGGTCGAAATTTGGCTCACGGACGACCAACGAGTAGGGCAGGCCGGCCAGCATTGCATCCGCAAGCTAAGGTAGCGCGACGGAGGTTTGCTGCACGAACGGCTTGCGGCATGGCCTGAGCCGGCCGGCCGCACACGCCAGCGCACCAATCTGAAGTCGTGACCAGCACTGCTTGTCTGCTTGGGTTGTGAGCTAGCGCTGCGTTTAATTCCCGTCAAGTTGGTACAGAGCGGAAATCGAACTTCTCCTTGGCCACTCCATCACGAGAAAGTAAGAACTAGTCTCTAAGGATGTGTGTTCTACTTACTACTCAGAGGCAGTGTGCATGTATTAATTAACTCCGTATTTGATGTTTGCTAGTGCCTAGTAGTACTATAGTTTGTTTTGGAATGCACGGAATAATACACAAACAAAACAGGATGAAACAAAAAACTCCACCACATTTATCTCTGATTGTTACAATTTAAAGACTTAACTGGTGGACAAGAAACTCCACCCACATTTATTTCTGATTGTTACATTTATTTTCTATGAATAATACATAGAAAAACAGGACACACTCACACGATCGACACACACAAGCAAATAAAAGCAAGCAAGGAGCAGGTGGACATCGACAGTTTGAAACCAACATGCAAGAAACACACATATCCGACGAACTAGAGGTCTTGCATGCACGAAGAGACCTCCCGCGCGCGCTCACTAGCAGGCCTTTTCCCTGACGCACTGCACATTATCCTGGGCACTTTTGCCCTGATCCTTCCACACCTTCTTCATCTTGCAGAGGCACGAGTGGCCTCCAAAGGCTATGCAGCAGTCCACTCCAACCTTAATGACCCTACCCCCCGAAAGATGCCTGTCTGAAATGGCATTTTTCATACCTTCTCCAAAGCTCTTGAAGCACGCATTCACGACGTCCTGATCGACACCTTCACACACCGGCGCACCGCCGGCGGCAGGTACCTGGGCCACAGCAACGGCGCACATCAGCGCGAGCAGCGCCGCCACGGCAACGAGCCTCGGGAGCGTTGCTGCTGCCATGACCAGATCGATGCAGGATATAGCTGATCGAAGGTCGATGCACTCACTCACTGCCTGTGCCTGGTGTGGGTTGTTTTGGTGTGGAGGTCTGCGGAAGCTTTTATAGAGCTAGCTAGATAGGCGTGGGCATTTGGAGTCCTAGCTGGACTCGATTAGACAGCACGTGGCCAATGGCCGAGTGCCCGAGTGGGTGGAATACAACGTGCCTATTGCGCCCATCCATCGGCTGCGCGGCGCCGCAGGGGATAACGATCTATTCCATCACAAAAGTCATACGTGACGTGACAGGAACGAGTACATTTCTTCCTGTCCCACGCACAAGTCACGTCGCACCGTGCATCGATCGATACAATCCCACCCAACTCAAGACAGGACAGATCAAATCAGATCAGACCACATAAGGTCGGCTAACTGTTGCAGGCTCTTCAAACGAAATTGCTTCATGCACGATCACACACTACCGCACACTACACCGACCAGGTTCTTAATCTAGACACGGCTAGAGCCCATGAAAGGAACAACACCTGCGGACACACACAATTCATGAGCATCGATCGACAAGTGAGTTCGTCAACCATCGATTCCTTAGTTATATTGTCTTGGCCTGTAGGCAAGACCATGGCATCAGCGCCCAAGTCCACGCTGCCTGAATCACACAAAAACACATGGAACCCCGAGGATAGGATGGGAACGCTGCTCTGGCTAGTACATGGTGTTTTTAGGTCAATATGAGTCTAGCAAACATGACAGTGAATTAATATTCAGAACCCAAGACCATGAGTCTAGCATCAGCGCCCAAGACCATGGCATCCGTCGAACCTGTCAGTGCAAACATGACAGTGAATTAATATTCAGACGGCTCAAACTGCACAAATTCAAGAATTCACAAGAAAAATGGAACAGATTGTGATAGTGCATGGTGTTTTTAGGTCAATATGAGTCTAGCAAAGTGACAAACTTCTAATTGAATATTAACTTAGAACTTAGGCCAGCCAAGGAAAAACAGAATCATGAGTCTTGGCAGCCACAATCAACAAACTATGTGTGTGTCTGTGTGTGCCATCTACGATCCTACAGAGATTAATGCTTATATTCAGCATGCATTTTCAGACTCAGAAAGAGGCAGCTGAAATGTTCCAACTATCACGGCCCACCTAGGAGCATACAACTCATCTTATGAGGCCGATTCGAATTAAACAGCTTGTGAACACAGTTTGTTCTTGCTACAAAAAGAAGAGAGTTAACTCAGGCTCTTATCTGTGACCGTAGAAGTTAGCCAGACAAAGGAATGTAATAAGCATAAATAAATGAGTCCTGAAGAACTTGATCATGCAAATGTGGCACCTTTGTGCGGCAGACCTTTTTATATTACCCAGGTAGTCTAAAGAACTTCTAATTTAGGCCGGTTCAAATAAAGAAGTTAGAACTTACATCACCTCAGAAAAACATATATCGGGGTCTTGGCAACCACAACCTGCAAACTGTGTCTGTCCTCACCATCCCACATAGATTAATGCTTATATTTGGCATGTATTGGGAGACGGAAGAGGCAGGTGAAATGTTCAAACTATCTTATACAGAATAAAGAAAAATCGAAACGGTGTGCCCCGCCTTCAACAAACCTTATGAGGCATATTAAATTCAAACAGCATGTGAGCACAAGCTGTTCTTGATATACAGAGCAGTGAGTCAGGCAATTATGCAGATTTATTTCAAAACCACAACGAATATAAGATGTGAAGATGACTAAACTGTAAAACAAAACTTCCTTTTCTGCATCCTCGTATTTATAATAGAAAAGGCAGACAACATGAACCGTGCTTCGATGAAACAAATTTTCATGATGTGAGCAAAAAAAAAAAAACATCGAAAGGTAAACTGGATCTATACTAGTATATTCCTTCTACACCTTGAACATAAAGTCTTCATCGAAAATAACTGTTGTGATATAGCATTTTAATTATTCATAAACTACCTATGGATGCATAAGCTACGTGAAAGATCTTTTCTCTTGTCAGCTTCTCTCCAAACGGAGATTGGAACAAACAAAACAACAAATCTCAATCATGTTCCTGAGCTTGATGAGCACAAGAATGACAAACAAAGCACAAGAAAAACAACCAGTGCCAAATCGTGTAAACAAGAATGACCAATCATAATATTTTACTATTAAGCGTTAGACAAGCTGTGTGAAAACTATGAAGAGAAGGACATAACTACTCCAATGGAAAATTTACCACTTCATATCATAGGTGAAGAGGACGAAGGTGGGAAGTTACGGTGTGCCCCGCCTTTAACTTACCTTATGAGGCATATATTCAAATCAAACAGCCTGTGAGCACAAGCTGTTCTTGCCATACAGAGCAGTGAGTCAGGCAATTATGTAGATTTATTTCGAAACCACAACAAATATAAGATGTGAAGATTACTAAAGTGTAGAACAGAACTTCCTTTTCTGCATCCTCATATTTATAATAGAAAAGGCAGACAAGATGAACCGTGCTGGGATGAAACAAATTTTCATGACAAGAGCAAAAAAATCGAAAGGTAAACTGCATCTATACGTATATTCCTTCTACTCCTCGAACATAAAGTCTTCATAAAAAATAACAGTTGTGAACAAGAATGACCATATCATAATATTGAACTATTAAGCATTAGACAAGCTGTGTGAAAACTATGAAGAGAAGGACATAACTAGGATGCGATGGAAAATTTACCACTTCATATCGTGGGTGAAGAGAAGGATGGCGGGAAGTTGGAATATATCCACGTCTTGGACATGGAGAATGGAGCCTTCGACTGCTGCCGAACATGAATCACTTCCATTTCCAATTCCGTCTAAGATCTCTATCACGGATTTTCTTGCATCCACTTTGTCTAAAATGTATCAACTTGTTTCTCCTTCAACCTGCCTCAGATTCGATCCAGGATTGACAAGGTGTGCCACATTACTTTAGTTTAAAGCATGTGCGTATAAAAACAAATAGAACTCGTATATATTTGTATGTTTGGCCGCCAAGAAGTCCTAAGACTTGAAGATTGATTGGGAAGCGAAAGGAACAACAAAAAAAGCATGAACACAGACAAGTGATGCACTGTCTATTCCAATGTCACACTCTCAAGAACATCCACACAATTTTACACTAGACAGAACATATCAGATCAGATAATTAAGGTCGGCTAACCAAACCAGGTGCTTCAATTCGTCACTGCAAGCACTGACACATACAAGTGCAAAAGCCTCCTGAAAGTGGCTGCTTAAACTGTAGCCATGTTACTACATCGTGCAAATGCTGATCACAACTGTTTAAATCCCAGTGCTACGTTCTAAAATAGGCGGGGACATCAACCATATGAGCGACGTCGGTTACATAACACTGACCGAATTCTAAACCTAGACACGGCTAGAGCTCATGAACGATGTCGGACACAATTCACCAGCACCATCAATCGAGTCGTCAAACCTAGATTAGTTATGAGTCACGTCTCGTAGGCAAGGCGAAGGCATCTGCGCCAAGTCCATGCTGCCGGAATAACAAAAAAAGACATGGAGCTCCGAGGATGAGAGTAGTCTCTGGCTACACGGCTCCGTCGAATCTGTGCAAAAGAGACAAAAAATCAATATCCAGACAATAGAAAAGATTTAATCTCAAATCACACAGATTCAAGAGCAAGCAAAATGGACAGATTGTGGAGGCTACATATAGTACATGGTGTTAAAATGCACAAGCATCTGTCCCACAGGTAACAGTATTGATCTGAAATGAATTCAAGATATGTATCTGCTAACATATCCTTTTATGCATTTCCCAGCGTAAAGTTGGAATACGCAGCCAGGCCGAGGTATGTATATACATAAATAGATGAGTCTAACAAGTGACAGGCTTCTAACTTAGTTCAATCTAAAAAATTAACTTATAACTCACGTCACCCAAGGGAAAAAATACAGAATCATGAGTCTTGGTAGCCACAATCAACAAACTGTGTCTGTATGCCCTCTACGATACTACAGAGGCTAATGTTTATATCCGGCATGCATTGGCAGACTCACAAAGAGGCAGGTGAAATGTTCAAACTATCATGGTCCATCAAGGAACATACAACTGATCTGATGAGGCTGATTCAAATCAAACAGCTTGTGAACACAGTCTGTTCTAGCTATAAAAAGCAGTGAGTGACTCAGACTCTTATTTGTGACCGTAGCAGTTATGCAGATTTGTTTCAAAATAATATCGTAGATAAAATTATAGCTGTGAAGATGACTAAAAGTCTAAACGAAAAGAATTAGGGCCGAGAAGGGGGGGGGGGGGGGGGATATTCATATAAGAATTTGCGCTCAGATTGTACATAATCAAGAGTTTATAAGCAAAATGGAACGAATTATCAGGGGCCACATACATAGTATACAGAATTACAGGCTGAACCGCAGAAGAAAAATAGCATCTCTCCAGAATAGCACCCGTCCCAGTCATAATATTGATCTCAACTGAATATTAAACATGTTACTGCAAACATAAATAAGTTGAGTCCTGGAAAATTAGGATCATACAAAAGTGGTACCTTTGTGTTGCAGGACTTCCTATACTACCTAAGTAGTCTAACAAACTTCTAACTTATGTCGGTTTGAATAAAAAACTTAGAAGTTATATCACCAAAGGAAAACGAATCAGGGGTCTTGGCAGTCACAATCGACAAACTGGGTGTGCCCTCTACCCTCATACAGAGATTAATGCTTACGTTTTTGGCATGTATTGGAGACTCGGAAAGAGACAGGTGAAATGTTCAAACTATCTTAAAAAGGAAAGAAAAACTGGGTGCCCCGCCTATAACTGACCTTATGAGGCTGATTCAAATGAACCAGCTTGTGAGCACAAGCTGTTCTTGTTATACAGAGGAGTGAGTCAGGTGTCAGGCTCTTATTTGTGACCGTAGCAATTACTCAGATTTATTTCAAAACCACATTGAATATAGATGTGAAGATGACTAAAAGACTCTCTCTTCTACATCTTTATATTTATAAAGAAAAGACAAACAAGATAAGCCGTGCTTGCATGCATGAAACGAATATTCATGAGGTGAGCAAAGTAAATGGAAGGTAAACTGGATCTATACTAGTATTCCTTTTACACCCTGAACATAAAGCATTCATCGAAAATAATAGTCGTGATATAGCATGTCCATGATTTCATTAGGCCTAAAATAACAATGGATGCGTGACCTATGCGAAAGATCTTATCTCTTATCATATTCCCTCCAAACAGCGGTTGGAACAAACAAAACAAGAAACCAGAATCGTGTTCCCGAGCTTGATTAGCTTACCCCCACAAGCACAAGAAAAACAACCAGTGCTAAATCGTGTAAAAAAGAATGACCAACCATAACATTAAAGTATTAAGCATTACTGCATTAGACAAGCTGCATGCGAACTATGAAGAGAAGGACATAACTAGGATGCAATAGGAAATTTACCACTTCATATTTTTGGTGAAGACAACGATGGCGGGAAGTTGGTATATATCGACGCCTTGGAAAAGGCAACCCCGTAAGATTTAGTGCAAACCCTCGCAAGCTCCAATGTCTTGATATCAACTGAGATATAGTCCGAATCTTGATGTGGAGCTGAGTCTACGATCCGCATGGGTCGAAGCTTTCCTAGGAGCAAGTTGAAGGAAATATGCCCTAGAGGCAATAATAAAGTTATTATTTATTTCCTTATATCATGATAAAGGTTTATTATTCATGCTAGAATTGTATTAACCGGAAACATAATACATGTGTGAATACATAGACAAACAGAGTGTCACTAGTATGCCTCTACTTGACTAGCTCGTTAATCAAAGATGGTTATGTTTCCTAACCATGGACAAAGAGTTATCATTTGATTAAACGGGATCACATCATTAGTTGAATGATCTGATTACATGACCCATTCCATTAGCTTAGCACCCGATCGTTTAGTATGTTGCTATTGCTTTCTCCATGACTTATACATGTTCCTATGACTATGAGATTATGTAACTCCCGTGTGCCGGAGGAACACTTTGTGTGCTACCAAACGTCACAACGTAACTGGGTGATTATAAAGGTGCTCTACAGGTGTCTCCCAAGGTACATGTTGGGTTGACGTATTTCGAGATTAGGATTTGTCACTCCGATCGTCGGAGAGGTATCTCTGGGCCCTCTCGGTAATGCACATCACTTAAGCCTTGCAAGCATTGCAACTAATGAGTTAGTTGCGGGATGATGTATTACGGAACGAGTAAAGAGACTTGCCGGTAACGAGATTGAACTAGGTATTGGATACCGACGATCGAATCTCGGGCAAGTAACATACCGATGACAAAGGGAACAATGTATGTTGTTATGCGGTCTGACCGATAAAGATCTTCGTAGAATATGTAGGAGCCAATATGGGCATCCAGGTCCCGCTATTGGTTATTGACCGGAGACATGTCTCGGTCATGTCTACATTGTTCTCGAACCCGTAGGGTCCGCACGCTTAAGGTTTCGATGACAGTTATATTATGAGTTTATACGTTTTGATGTACCGAAGGTTGTTCGGAGTCCCGGATGTGATCACGGACATGACGAGGAGTCTCGAAATGGTCGAGACATAAAGATTGATATATTGGAAGCCTATGTTTGGATATCGGAAGTGTTCCGAGTGAAATCGGGATTTTACCGGAGTACCGGGAGGTTACCGGAACCCCCCGGGAGCTATATGGGCCTTAGTGGGCCTTAGTGGAAAAGAGAAGAGGCAGCCTGAGATGGGCCGCGCGCCCCTCCCCTCCCTTGGTCCGAATAGGACAAGGAGAGGGGGCCGGCCCCCTTCCTCTTTTCCCCCCTCCGCGAATCCTATTCCAACTAGGATTGGGGGGGGGGGATCCTACTCCCGGAGGGAGTAGGACTCCTCCTGGCGCGCCTCTCCTAGGCCGGCCGCACCCCCCCCCTTGAGCCTTTATATACGGAGGCAGGGGCACTCCAGAGAAACACAAGTTGATCTACGTGATCATATTCTTAGCCGTGTGCGGCGCCCCCTGCCACCATAGTCCTCGATAATATTGTAGCGGTGCTTAGGCAAAGCCCTACGACAGTAGTACATCAAGATCGTCACCACGCCGTCGTGCTGACGGAACTCTTCCCCGACACTTTGCTGGATCGGAGTCCGGGGATCGTCATCGAGCTGAACGTGTGCTAGAACTCGGAGGTGCCGTAGTTTCGGTGCTTGATCGATCGGGCCGTGGAGACGTACGACTACATCAACCAAACGCTTCCGTTGCCGATCTACAAGGGTACGTAGATCACACTCTCCCCTCTCGTTGCTATGCATCACCATGATCTTGCGTGTGCGTAGGAATTTTTTTGAAATTACTACGTTCCCCAACAGTGGTATCAGAGCCTGGTTTTATGTGTTGATGTTATATGCACGAGTAGAACACAAGTGAGTTGTGGGCGATATAAGTCATACTGCTTACCAGCATGTCATACTTTGGTTCGGCGGTATTGTTGGATGAAGCGGCCCGGACCGACATTACGCGTACGCTTACGCGAGACCGGTTCTCCCGACGTGCTTTGCACATAGGTGGCTTGCGGGTGACAGTTTCTCCAACTTTAGTTGAACTGAGTGAGGCTACGCCCGGTCCTTGCGAAGGTTAAAATAGCACCAACTTGACAAACTATCGTTGTGGTTTTGATGCTTATATTGATTGCATGTGATGTTTATATTTTATGCATCTTATCTTGCTTTGATTGACGGTAGCATTATAAGATGATCTCTCACTAAATTATCAAGAAGTGTTCTCCCTGAGTATGCACCGTTGCGAAAGTTCTTCGTGCTGAGACACCACGTGATGATCGGGTGTGATAGGCTCTACATTTAAATACAACGGGTGCAAAACAGTTGCACACGCGGAATACTCAGGTTATACTTGACGAGCCAAGCATATGCAGATATGGCCTCGGAACACGGAGACCGAAAGGTCGAGCGTGAATCATATAGTAGATATGATCAACATAGTGATGTTCACCAATGAAACTACTCCATCTCACGTGATGATCGGACATGGTTTAGTTGATTTGGATCACGTGATCACTTAGAGGACTAGAGGGATGTCTATCTAAGTGGGAGTTCTTTAAGTAATTTGATTAATTGAACTTAAATTTATCATGAACTTAGTACCTGATAGTATCTTGCTTATGTATGTTTGATTGTAGATAGATGGCCCGTGCTGTTGTTCCGTTGAATTTTAATGCGTTCCTTGAGAAAGCAAAGTTGAAAGATGATGGTAGCAATTACACGGACTGGGTCCGTAACTTGAGGATTATCCTCATTGCTGCACAGAAGAATTACGTCTTGGAAGCACCGCTGGGTGCAACACCAGATGTTATGAACGTCTGGCAGAGCAAAGCTGATGACTACTCGATAGTTCAGTGTGCCATGCTTTACGACTTAGAATCGGGACTTCAACAACGTTTTGAACGTCATGGAGCATATGAGATGTTCCAGGAGTTGAAGTTAATATTTCAAGCAAATGCCCGAATTGAGAGATATGAAGTCTCCAATAAGTTCTATAGCTGCAAGATGGAGGAGAACAGTTCTGTCAGTGAGCATATACTCAAAATGTCTGGGTATAATAATCACTTGATTCAGATGGGAGTTAATCTTCCAGATGATTGCGTCATTGACAGAATTCTCCAATCACTGCCACCAAGCTACAAGAGCTTCGTGGTGAACTATAATATGCAAGGGATGAATAAGACTATTCCCGAGCTCTTCGCAATGCTGAAAGCTGCGGAGGTAGAAATCAAAAAGGAGCATCAAGTGTTGATGGTCAACAAGACCACTAGTTTCAAGAAAACGGGCAAAGGGAAGAAGAAGGGGAACTTCAAGAAGAACAACAAGCAAGTTGCTGCTCAAGAGAAGAAACCCAAGTCTGGACCTAAGCCTGAAACTGAGTGCTTCTACTGCAAGCAGACTGGTCACTGGAAGCGGAACTGCCCCAAGTATTTGGTGGATAAGAAGGATGGCAAGGTGAACAAAGGTATATGTGATATACATGTTATTGATGTGTACCTTACTAATGCTCGCAGTAGCACCTGGGTATTTGATACTGGTTCTGTTGCTAATATTTGCAACTCGAAACAGGGACTACGGATTAAGCGAAGATTGGCTAAGGACGAGGTGACGATGCGCATGGGAAACGGTGCCAAAGTCGATGTGACCGCGGCCGGCATGCTACCTCTACATCTACCTTTGGGATTAGTATTAGACCTAAATAATTGTTATTTGGTGCCAGCGTTGAGCATGAACATTATATCTGGATCTTGTTTAATGCGAGACGGTTATTCATTTAAATCAGAGAATAATGGTTGTTCTATTTATATGAGTAATATCTTTTATGGTCATGCACCCTTAAAGAGTGGTCTATTCTTATTGAATCTCGAGAGTAGTGACACACATATTCATAATGTTGAAGCCAAAAGATGCAGAGTTGATAATGATGGTGCAACTTATTTGTGGCACTGCCGTTTAGGTCATATCGGTGTAAAGCGCATGAAGAAACTCCATACTGATGGACTTTTGGAACCACTTGATTATGAATCACTTGGTACTTGCGAACCGTGCCTCATGGTCAAGATGACTAAAACACCGTTCTCCGGTACTATGGAGAGAGCAACAGATTTGTTGGAAATCATACATACAGATGTATGTGGTCCGATGAATATTGAGGCTCGTGGCGGATATCGTTATTTTCTCACCTTCACAGATGACTTAAGCAGATATGGGTATATCTACTTAATGAAATATAAGTCTGAAACATTTGAAAAGTTCAAAGAATTTCAGAGTGAAGTTGAAAATCATCGTAACAAGAAAATAAAGTTTCTACGATCTGATCGTGGAGGAGAATATTTGAGTTATGAGTTTGGTGTACATTTGAAACAATGCGGAATAGTTTCGCAACTCACGCCACCCAGAACACCACAGCGTAATGGTGTATCCGAACGTTGTAATCGTACTTTACTAGATATGGTGCGATCTATGATGTCTCTTACTGATTTACCGCTATCGTTTTGGGATTATGCTTTAGAGACGGCCGCATTCACGTTAAATAGGGCACCATCAAAATCCGTTGAGACGACGCCTTATGAACTATGGTTTGTCAAGAAACCAAAGTTGTCGTTTCTGAAAGTTTGGGGCTGCGATGCTTATGTGAAAAAGCTTCAACCTGATAAGCTCGAACCCAAATCGGAGAAATGTGTCTTCGTAGGATATCCAAAGGAAACTATTGGATACACCTTCTATCACAGATCCGAAGGCAAGACTTTTGTTGCTAAATTCGGAAACTTTCTAAAGAAGGAGTTTCTCTCGAAAGATGTGAGTGGGAGGAAAGTAGAACTTGATGAGGTAACTGTACCTGCTCCCTTATTGGAAAGTAGTACATCACAGAAAACTATTTCTGTGACACCTACACCAATTAGTGAGGAAGCTAATGATAATGATCATGAAACTTCAGAACAAGATACTACTGAACCGCGTAGATCAACCAGAGTAAGATCAGCACCAGAGTGGTACCGTAATCCTATTCTGGAAATCATGCTACTAGATCATGATGAACCTACGAACTATGAAGAAGCGATGGTGAGCCCAGATTCCGCAAAATGGCTTGAAGCCATGAAATCTGAGATGGGATCCATGTATGAGAACAAAGTATGGAGTTTGGTTGACTTGCCCGATGATCGGCAAGCAATTGAGAATAAATGGATCTTCAAGAAGAAGACTGACGCTAACGGTAATATTACTGTCTACAAAGCTCAACTTGTCGCAAAAGGTTTTCGACAAGTTCAAGGGGTTGACTACGATGAGACCTTCTCACCCGTAGCGATGCTTAAGTCTGTCCGAATCATGTTAGCAATTGCCGCATTTTATGATTATGAAATTTGGCAGATGGATGTCAAAATTGCATTCCTAAATGGATTTCTGGAAGAAGTGTTGTATATGATGCAACCGGAAGGTTTTGTCGATCCAAAGGGAGCTAACAAAGTGTGCAAGCTCCAGCGATCCATTTATGGACTGGTGCAAGCCTCTCGGAGTTGGAATAAACGCTTTGATAGTGTAATCAAAGCATTTGGTTTTATACAGACTTTCGGAGAAGCCTGTATTTACAAGAAAGTGAGTGGGAGCTCTGTAGCATTTCTGATATTATATGTGGATGACATATTACTGATTGGAAATGATATAGAATTTCTGGATATCATAAAGGGGTACTTGAATAAGAGTTTTTCAATGAAAGACCTCGGTGAAGCTGCTTACATATTAGGCATAATGATCTATAGAAATAGATCAAGATGCTTAATTGGACTTTCACAAAGCACATACCTTGACAAGATTTTGAAGAAGTTCAAAATGGATCGAGCAAAGAAAGGGTTCTTGCCTGTGTTACAAGGTGTGAAGTTGAGTCAGACTCAATGCCCGACCACTGCAGAAGATAGAGAGAAAATGAAAGATGTTCCCTATGCTTCAGCCATAGGCTCTATCATGTATGCAATGCTGTGTACCAGACTTGATGTGTGCCTAGCTATAAGTTTAGCAGGGAGGTACCAAAGTAATTCAGGAGTGGATCATTGGACAGCGGTCAAGAACATCCTGAAATACCTGAAAAGGACTAAGGATATGTTTCTCGTATATGGAGGTGACAAAGAGCTCATCGTAAACGGTTACGTTGATGCAAGCTTTGACACTGATCCGGACGATTCTAAATCGCAAACCGGATACGTGTTTACATTAAACGGTGGAGCTGTCAGTTGGTGCAGTTCTAAACAAAGCGTCGTGGCGGGATCTACATGTGAAGCGGAGTACATAGCTGCTTCGGAAGCAGCAAACGAAGGAGTCTGGATGAAGGAGTTCATATCCGATCTAGGTGTCATACCTAGTGCATCGGGTCCAATGAAAATCTTTTGTGACAATACTAGTGCAATTGCCTTAGCGATGGAATCCAGATTTCACAAAAGAACCAAGCACATCAAAAGACGCTTCAATTCCATCCGGGATCTAGTCCAGGTGAGATACATAGAGATTTGCAAGATACATACGGAGCTGAATGTAGCAGACCCGTTGACTAAGCCTCTTCCACGAACAAAACATGATCAGCACCAAAGCTCCATGGGTGTTAGAATCATTACTGTGTAATCTAGATTATTGACTCTAGTGCAAGTGGGAGACTGAAGGAAATATGCCCTAGAGGCAATAATAAAGTTATTATTTATTGCCTTATATCATGATAAAGGTTTATTATTCATGCTAGAATTGTATTAACCGGAAACATAATACATGTGTGAATACATAGACAAACAGAGTGTCACTAGTATGCCTCTACTTGACTAGCTCGTTAACCAAAGATGGTTATGTTTCCTAACCATGGACAAAGAGTTGTCATTTGATTAAACGGGATCACATCATTAGTTGAATGATCTGATTAACATGACCCATTCCATTAGCTTAGCACCCGATCGTTTAGTATGTTGCTATTGCTTTCTCCATGACTTATACATGTTCCTATGACTATGAGATTATGTAACTCCCGTGTGCCGGAGGAACACTTTGTGTGCTACCAAACGTCACAACGTAACTGGGTGATTATAAAGGTGCTCTACAGGTGTCTCCAAAGGTACATGTTGGGTTGACGTATTTCGAGATTAGGATTTGTCACTCCGATCGTCGGAGAGGTATCTCTGGGCCCTCTCGGTAATGCACATCACTTAAGCCTTGCAAGCATTGCAACTAATGAGTTAGTTGCGGGATGATGTATTACGGAACGAGTAAAGAGACTTGCCGGTAACGATATTGAACTAGGTATTGGATACCGACGATCGAATCTCGGGCAAGTAACATACCGATGACAAAGGGAACAACGTATGTTGTTATGCGGTCTGACCGATAAAGATCTTCGTAGAATATGTAGGAGCCAATATGGGCATCCAGGTCCCGCTATTGGTTATTGACCGGAGACATGTCTCGGTCATGTCTACATTGTTCTCGAACCCGTAGGGTCCGCACGCTTAAGGTTTCGATGACAGTTATATTATGAGTTTATACGTTTTGATGTACCGAAGGTTGTTCGGAGTCCCGGATGTGATCACGGACATGACGAGGAGTCTCGAAATGGTCGAGACATAAAGATTGATATATTGGAAGCCTATGTTTGGATATCGGAAGTGTTCCGAGTGAAATCGGGATTTTACCGGAGTACCGGGAGGTTACCGGAACCCCCCGGGAGCTATATGGGCCTTAGTGGGCCTTAGTGGAAAAGAGAAGAGGCAGCCTGAGATGGGCCGCGCGCCCCTCCCCTCCCTTGGTCCGAATAGGACAAGGAGAGGGGGCCGGCCCCCTTCCTCTTTTCCCCCCTCCGCGAATCCTATTCCAACTAGGATTGGGGGGGGGGGATCCTACTCCCGGAGGGAGTAGGACTCCTCCTGGCGCGCCTCTCCTAGGCCGGCCGCACCCCCCCCCCCCTTGAGCCTTTATATACGGAGGCAGGGGCACTCCAGAGAAACACAAGTTGATCTACGTGATCATATTCTTAGCCGTGTGCGGCGCCCCCTGCCACCATAGTCCTCGATAATATTGTAGCGGTGCTTAGGCAAAGCCCTACGACAGTAGTACATCAAGATCGTCACCATGCCGTCGTGCTGACGGAACTCTTTCCCGACACTTTGCTGGATCGGAGTCCGGGGATCGTCATCGAGCTGAACGTGTGCTAGAACTCGAAGGTGCCGTAGTTTCGGTGCTTGATCGGTCGGGCCGTGGAGACGTACGACTACATCAACCAAACGCTTCCGTTGCCGATCTACAAGGGTACGTAGATCACACTCTCCCCTCTCGTTGCTATGCATCACCATGATCTTGCGTGTGCGTAGAATTTTTTTTGAAATTAGTACGTTCCCCAACACAAGTACCTCCCGGTTGCAGCTTTGATATCAGGCCAGGAGCCCGAACAACATATTGGGATTGTCTTCTCCAGCTGCCACTGGCTAGAACCCTCACATTTGTTTCCCTTGATGTAATAACAGAGATCACACTTTCCGGCTTCAAGATGGATACCGAACAAGCCAAGCCTGCTTCCCCTGCCTCCACAATGGCCAGACCTAGCGGACAAAATTCTCTAGGGAGGACGTCACAACTAGAGAACTCCATTCTCCGGGTGTCAAACACGAGCGCATCTTTCTTCCCCATGATGGTGGACTCCCAGTCGAAGCAGCCATAAGCGTAATGACGCCCATAAAAGCGACGGTTGATCGGTGACACCATGGTCGACTCATTCCATTCCTTGGATGCAACATCTTGCCACTGTCTAGTGGTTGAAGAGTAGACGAACGCTGCTAGCCTAGTTGTGAAATGCACCATCCACATCACAGCGAATGCCGTCTCGGCCTCCTGGTCAAGGGGAACAAGGAAAGCCTCGCACCAGGGTTCGTGCGCCGTGGCCGGGTGCGCCACCGAAGCGGCCAGGTTGTCAGGTACTGGGGGAAGCAGGACGTACTTCCGGTGCAAGGGGTCGCACACCGCGGCCTCCATGGAGACCTGGGGCTGCTTGGCGGCGCCAGGGCGGAGGAGGAGGACGCGTCCTTCGCGGATGTCCTGAACGGACCACCGGCCGTGGTTGGGGAGTAAGGAGAAGGAGAGGTCGGCGGCGTCGGCGAGCGCGCTGGCGGCTAGCGCGGAGGGGTGAGGCGGGAGGGGGTGGTGGAACCCGTTGCGGTCGAAAAAGGCGAGGAGGGGCGGGTCGTGGAGGCGGCGGAAGTGGCGGAGGAAGGATTTGTCGGCGACGAGACGACGGAAGGAGACGCAGGCGGCGGAGGCACGGACTAGGTCTTCCGCGGCGGGCAGCTGGAGGAAGATCTCCGCGACGATGTGGTCGGGGATCTCCGCCAGAGTCGTCGCCGTTCTCCTCGTACGACTGGAACGGCGCGGCTTGGAGGTCGCCATTGGCGCGGAGGAGTGCAGAAAGGTAGCTGGACGCGGGCGGCCGCGGCTGAAGAGCTGGCCGTCGGCGTCGGAGGAGGCAGCCGCCGGAAACCCTAAGAGATGGGAGTGAGCTGCTGCCTACTGGAGCTGAGAGAAGAGTGTGCTCTCTGCTGCCGAGATGGACCTTTGTTTTCTGAACTGGGCCGAGATGGGCCTTGCACTGTCCGAATGTGTGTAACGGGCCATCTTCGGCCGGGCCGTCCGCCGTGCATGATTGAAAGTTCCCTTGAAAGTCCAAACTCTTCGTGGTGGAATGTTGAAAGTTCAACATGGAACCCCTTTCCTAAAATAAAAAAGAAACTTGAAAGCCATCTAAATTTGCACATCATTTAGATTTGAAACTATCCAAAGTTTTACCATGCAGAATAAAACCATCCGAAATTATGTGCTATATGAAAACAGACAGAATTTGGATGGGTTTTTGGGGAAACGTATCAACCTGAACATTTTATTTCAGAATTTCTGGAAATTTTGAAATGCATTTTCCGGCGATGGGAGCATATGCTCCTATGAGCCAAAATGGTTTTTTTGGGGGAAGTGGATATATCCCTACGCTTGGAACTAAGAAAGTGTAATTCAGCGATTCTTCGTTCCAAATACATTAACCCAACTATCCTTTGCTTTTTATCTAGACGCGCATTCTTCTCTTTTTTATTTTTTGGACTATTTTGCACAAGCCATTCCTCCCTTAAAGTAAACATTGGCATATCAATAGCTTTTCTGATGTGTGCTTTCAGGCCCAGTCTCGTCAATTCGGGAACAATCCGTGACAGGTAGTGGAGAAACAACTTGTGAACAACCATTATGGCTCTAGGAGCAGATGCTCCCTCTGCCGAAAAGTGCATTTCAAAATGTCAAAAAATTCTGAAGGAAAAAAAGTGTATACATCTCCACATTCTATATGCGCTCCAAAGGTTTGAGGTCACGTAGTGGCTCCATTAATTTCAACCAGTCAATCTCATCTGACCAGTGAGAAATAGAAAGGATTACTGCTACTTAATTGTATAGTTCTCGTGTAAACCCTTGCAAGTTGGAGGTCCCGGATCGATTCCATGATCAACAAACCGTACCTTGAGAGATCATCTAGTCCAGTCTAGGGCCCTGTTTGGAGTCACTCCAACTCCTAAAAATACGAGGAGCTGGAGCATCTCTTTCCCAACTCCGTGCCTTTTGACTCCAACTCCGGGAGCGGAGTGGTGGAGTGGCGGGTCTCCGAACAGGGCCTAGTTATAAACAAACCAACTCTGTCCACCCGTCCATCAGCATATACATGCATTGATCAACAAAATCCTAGCTAGGCAGAACAAAACATATATAACTCAGATAAGGTCCACTAACCATGCCATTCAATTCTAAATCTAAGCAGAACAGGCTAGACTGTAGCCATGTCGGCACATCAGGCTAGACTGTAGCCATGTCGGCACATCTCTGGCGAAACGCAGTCTCGCGTTCTAAATCGAACATGGTCAACATTCCAAATCAGGTAGGGTGAACAGCCACATGACCGACACAAGTCTGAATCTAGACAACTAGAGCATGGAAGGAAGAACAAAGCAGGCCTCGCACCGACAGTGATCAACCATAGATTCATAAGAGCATTTCCAGCAGATGCCCAAAAATTGAGCAGGTGCCCAAAACATAACTTTTAGGGCATCTGGGACAAAAAGCATTGCTCCAACAGATGCCCCATCCCTATATGGTGTCTAAAGTTTTTTGGGCTGCCCAAAACATTGCCCTTTTGTGATGTATATTTGGGCACACACTGAGCCACCCCCCTTGCTGCGATTAAAGATGTGGCGGATTTTTTTTGGAAAAGGACGATAATCCCCGGTCTCTGCATCAGAGTGATCCATGAAACCGTAAAGATGTGGGGGATGCACCCAGAAGAAACAAAAGAGAGGTTGGCCATCTACTATTCTATCTAATAAAGTGGGATTAGCACCTCAGACGCAGCTTCTGCTCACCCAAGCACCTGAGCCAGGATATGAAGCTGTCGGGGTTGTCCACAAAAAAGCTAGAATCTATTGTAACCAAACAGATGTCCTAGGGAAGCTCCTCGCTGGGCACGACATGGCCAGGAAACAAACCTAACTTCGGTCGGTTCGAATGAAAAACTTAGAATTTACACCACCAAAGGAAAAACAAATCACGACATGGCTAGGACACCAAGAAAGCAGACTCTGCCTATGTATGTGTGCCCTCTGCCATCCTACAACGATTAATGGCATGCATTGGAATCCTACAGATTCATTTCGGAACAACAACAATGATAAAAGTATGACTAATAAAGTCTAAAATAAGGTAGACATAATCATATACAAAATTTCAGCTCAGATTGTACATATTCGAGAGTTTACAAGTAAAATGGAACAAATTATCGGGGGCTACATAGTATATAGTGTTGCAGGCTGAAGCATAATAGCATCTGGCACAGTCGTAATATTGACCTCAATTGAATTTGAAACATGTAATTGCAAATACTCCCTTTATGCGTTTAGCAGTGTAACTAGGATTGCAAGTTGGAACACAAAGTCTTGGAAAACTTGGATCATGCAAAAGTGGTACCTTTGTGTTGCAAAACTTTTTATATTACATAGTAGTTGAGCAAACTTCTAACTTGATCAGTTTGAATTAAAAACTAAGAATTTACATGACCGAAGGAAAAACTAATCAGGGGTCCTCATAGCCACAACCGACAAACTGTGTGTGCCCTCTACATCCTACAGAGATTAATTCATATATTTGGCATGTATTGGGAAACTCAGAAAGAGGCAGGTGAAATTTTAGACTACCTTACAGAATAAAGAAAAAGAATAACGGACCTTATGAGGCTGATTCAAATCAAACAGCTTGTGATGACAAGATGTTCTTGCTATACAGAGCAGTGAGTCGGGCTTTTATTTGTGACCATAGCAATTATGCAGAATTATTTCAAAACCACATGGATAATAAAATTATACTCCCTTCATTTCTAAATATTTGCCTTTTTAGAGATTTCAAATGGACTACCGCGTATGGATGTATATAGCCATATTTTATAATGTAGATTCACTCATTTTGCTTCGTATGTAGTCACTTATTGAAATCTCTAGAAAGACAAATATTTAGAAACGGAGAGAGTATATGAGAAGGTGACTTAAAGTCTAGAATAAAACTTTCTTTTCTGAGTCAGGCTTGGACGAAACGAATTTTCATGAGATGAGCGAAGCAATCATGGAAGGTAAACATGATCTATACTAGTATTCCTGCTACATCTTGAACATAACGTATTCATTGAAAATAATTGTCCTGATATAGCCTTTTTGTGATTTCATTAAGCCTAAATAACAACGGATGCATAAGCTATGTGAAAGATCTTTTCTCACGCCAGATTCCCTCCAGACGGCGATTGAAACAAAAAAAGCCTCAATTATGTTCCCGATCTTGATTAGCTTAACCATGATACGTCTCCAACGTATCTATAATTTTTGATTGCTCCATGCTATATTATCTACTGTTTTGGACATTATCGGGCTTTATTATCCACTTTTATGTTATTTTTGGGGCTAACCTATTAACCGGAGGCCCAGCCCAGAATTGCTGTTTTTTTGCCTATTTTAGGGTTTCGAAGAAAAAGGAATATCAAACGGAGTCCAAACGGAATGAAACCTTCGGGAACGTGATTTTCTCACCGAACATGATCCAGGAGACTTGGACCCTACGTCAAGGAACAAAGGAGGAGGCCACGAGGTAGGGGGCGCGCCTACCCCCCTAGGCGCGCCCTCCACCCTTGTGGCCCCCCTGTTGCTCCACCGACGTACTTCTTCCCCCTATATATACCTACGTACCCCCAAACGATCAGATATGGAGCCAAAACCCTAATTCCACCGCCGCAACTTTCTGTATCCACGAGATCCCATCTTGGGGCCTGTTCCGGAGCTCCGCCGGAGGGGGCATTCATCACGGAGGGCTTCTACATCAACACCATAGCCTCTCCGATGAAGTGTGAGTAGTTTACTTCAGACCTTCGGGTCCATAGTTATTAGCTAGATGGCTTCTTCTCTCTTTTTGGATCTCAATACAATGTTCTCCCCCTCTCTTGTGGAGATCTATTCGATGTAATCTTCTTTTTGCGGTGTGTTTGTTGAGACCGATGAATTGTGGGTTTATGATCAAGATTATCTATGAACAATATTTGAATCTCCTCTGAATTCTTTTATGTATGATTGGTTATCTTTGCAAGTCTCTTCGAATTATCAGTTTGGTTTGGCCTACTAGATTGATCTTTCTTGCAATGGGAGAAGTGCTTAGCTTTGGGTTCAATCTTGCGGTGTCCTTTCCCAGTGACAGTAGGGGCAGCAAGGCACGTATTGTATTGTTGCCATCGAGGATAACAAGATGGGGTTTTTATCATATTGCATGAATCTATCCCTCTACATCATGTCATCTTGCTTAAGGTGTTACTCTGTTTTCTTGACTCTAGATGCATGCTGGATAGCGGTCGATGAGTGGAGTAATAGTAGTAGATGCAGGCAGGAGTCGGTCTACTTGTCTCGAACGTGATGCCTATATACATGATCATACCTACATATTCTCATAACTATGCTCAATTATGTCAATTGCTCAGGTTGTCAGAATCGCGATTTTGAATCGGATCGGAGCTCCGATGGTAAGATCGCAAATCGTAGAATCTTCACTATCAGGATTGTAGAAACGTAGATTCTATGAACTAAAATCGTAGAATCATAGGGGTTAGTTTGGATCGTAAAGTCGTAGAATCGTATAACAGAATCGCGATCCTGACAACTCTCAACAGTAATTCGTTCACCCACCGTAAAATACTTATGCTCTGGAGAGAAGCCACTAGTGAAACCTATGGCCCCCGGGTCTATCTTCATCATATTAATCTTCCAATACTTAGTTATTTACTTTGCTTTTATTTTACTTTGCATCTTTATCACAAAAATACCAAAAAATTATCTTATCATATCTACCAGATCTCACTCTTGTAAGTGACCATGAAGGGATTGACAACCCCTTATCGCGTTGGTTGCGAGGAGTTATTTATTTTGTGTAGGTACGAGGGACTCACGCGTAGCCTCCTACTGGATTGATACCTTGGTTCTCAAAAACTGAGGGAAATACTTATGCTACTTTGCAGCATCTCCTTTCCTCTTCAAGGAAATCCAACGAAGTGCTCAAGAGGTATCAAGAAGAATTTCTGGCTCCGTTGCCGGGGAGTCTACGCAAAAGTCAACATACCAAGTACCCATCACATACCCTTATCTCCCGCATTACATTATTTGCCATTTGCCTCTCGTTTCCTCTCCCCCACTTCACCCTTGCCATTTTATTCGCCCTCTCTCTCTATCCTCCCTCTCTTCCTCTATTTGCCTCTTTTTGCCCGCTTGCTTTTTGTTTGCTTGTGTGTCAGTTTGCTTGCTTGTCACGATGGCTCAGGATAACACTAAATTGTGTGACTTTACCAATACTAACAACAATGATTTTATTAGCACTTCGATTGCTCCTCTTACCGATGCTGAATCTTGTGAAATTAATGCTGCCTTGCTGAATCTTGTTATGAATGATCCGTTTTCCGGCCTTCCTAGTGAAGATGCCGCTACCCATCTAAATAGCTTCGTTGATCTATGTGATATGCAAAAGAAGAAAGATGTGGATAATGATATTGTTAAATTGAAGCTATTTCATTTTTCGCTTAGAGATCGTGCTAAAGCTTGGTTTTCGTCTTTGCCTAAAAATAGTATTGATTCTTGGAACAAGTGCAAAGATGCTTTTATCTCTAAGTATTTTCCTCCCACTAAGACCATCTCTCTTAGAAACGATATTATGAATTTTAAGCAACTTGATCATGAACATGTTGCACAAGCTTGGGAGAGGATGGAATTAATGATACGTAATTGCCCTACTCATGGTTTGAATTTATGGATGATTATACAAAATTTCTATGCCGGATTGAATTTTGCTTCTAGAAATCTTTTAGATTCGGCCGCGGGAGGCACTTTTATGGAAATCACTTTAGGAGAAGCTGTTGGAAATATGCCCTAGAGGCAATAATAAAAGCATTATTATTATATTTCCTTGTTCATGATAATTGTCTTTATTCATGCTATAATTGTGTTATCCGGAAATCGTAATACATGTGTGAATAACAGACACCAACATGTCCCTAGTAAGCCTCTAGTTGACTAGCTCGTTGATCAACAGATAGTCATGGTTTCCTGACTATGGACATTGGATGTCATTGATAACGAGATCACATCATTAGGAGAATGATGTGATGGACAAGACCCAATCCTAAACATAGCACAAGATCGTATAGTTCGTTTGCTAGAGTTTTCCAAATGTCGAGTATCTTTTCCTTAGACCATGAGATCGTGTAACTCCCGGATACCGTAGGAGTGCTTTGGGTATACCAAACGTCACAACGTAACTGGGTGACTATAAAGGTAGACTACGGGTATCTCCGAAAGTGTCTGTTGGGTGACATGGATCAAGACTGGGATTTGTCACTCTGTATGACGGAGAGGTATCATTGGGCCCACTCGGCAATGCATCATCATAATGAGCTCAAAGTGACCAAGTGTCTGGTCACGGGATCATGCATTACGGTACGAGTAAAGTGACTTGCCGGTAACGAGATTGAACGAGGTATTGGGATACCGACGATCGAATCTCGGGCAAGTAACATATCGATTGACAAAGGGAATTGCGTACGGGGTTGATTGAATCCTCGACATCGTGGTTCATCCAATGAAATCATCGTGGATCATGTGGGAGCCAACATGGGTATCCAGATCCCGCTGTTGGTTATTGACCGGAGAGTCGTCTCGGTCATGTCTGCTTGTCTCCCGAACCCGTAGGGTCTACACACTTAAGGTTCGGTGACGCTAGGGTTGTGAAGATATATATATGCAGAAACCCGAATGTTGTTCGGAGTCCCGGATGAGATCCCGGACGTCACGAGGAGTTCCGGAATGGTCCGGAGGTAAAGAATTATATATAGGAAGTGCTGTTTCGGGCATCGGGACAAGTTTCGGGGTTATCGGTATTGTACCGGGACCACCGGAAGGGTCCCGGGGGTTCACCGGGTGGGGCCACCTATCCCGGAGGGCCCCATGGGCTGAAATAGGAGGGAACCCAGCCCATAGTGGGCTGGGGCGCCAGCCCCTATAGGCCCATGCGCCTAGGGTTTCCACCATGGAAGAGTCCATGTGGTGGAAGGCACCCCCTAGGTGCCTTGGGGGGGAGGGAAACCTCCCCTTGGCCGCCGCCCCCCTAGTAGATCTCATCTACTAGGGCCGGCGCCCCCCCATGGCACCCCTATATATAGTGGGGGGGAGAGGAGGGATTTCACACCAGCCCCTGGCGCCTCCCTCTCTCCCCGTTACGTCTCTCCCTCGTAGTCTTGGCGAAGCCCTGCTTCTGTGACGCCCTGCATCCACCACCACGCCGTCGTGCTGCTAGATCTTCATCAACCTCTCCTTTCCCCTTGCTGGATCAAGAAGGAGGGGACGTCTCCCGTCCCGTACGTGTGTTGAACGCGGAGGTGCCGTCCGTTCGGCGCTGGTCATCGGTGATTTGGATCACGTCGAGTATGACTACATCATCACCGTTCTTTTGAACGCTTCCGTGTGCAATCTACAAAGGTATGTAGATGCATTAGATGACTCGTTGCTAGATGAACTCCTAGATGATCTTGGTGAAACGAGTAGGAAAATTTTTGTTTTCTGCAACGTTCCCCAACAGTGGGATCAGAGCTAGGTCTATGCGTAGTTCTTCTTGCGCGAGTAGAACACAATTAGTTGTGGGCATGGATTTGTCAACTTTCTTGCCGTTACTAGTCTTTTCTTGCTTCAGCGGTATTGTGGGATGAAGCGGCCCGGACCAACCTTACACGTACGCTTACGTGAGACCGGTTCCACCGACTAAAATGCACTAGTTGCATAAGGTGGCTGGCGGGTGTCTGTCTCTCCCACTTTAGTTGGAGCGGATTCGATGAACAGGGTCCTTATGAAGGGTAAATAGAAGTTGACAAATCACGTTGTGGCTTTAACGTAGGTAAGAAGACGTTCTTGCTAGAACCCTAATTCAGCCACGTAAAACTTGCAACAACAATTAGAGGACGTCTAACTTGTTTTTGCAGCAAGTGGTTTGTGATATGATATGGCCAAAGTTGTGATGAATGATGAATGATCTATATGCGATGTATGAGATGTTCATGCTATTGTAATAGGAATCACGACTTGCATGTCGATGAGTATGACAACCGGCAGGAGCCATAGGAGTTGTCTTTATTCTTTTATATGACCTGCGTGTCATCGAGGAACGCCATGTAAATTACTTTACTTTATTGCTAAATGCGTTAGCCATAGTAGTAGAAGTAATATTTGGCGAGCAACTTCATGGAGACACGATGATGGAGATCATGATGATGGAGATCATGGTGTCAAACCGGTGACAAGATGATCATGGAGCCCCAAGATGGAGATCAAAGGAGCTATGTGATATTGGCCATATCATGTCACGTTTATTAATTGATTGCATGAGATGTTTATCATGTTTTGCATCTTGTTTACTTAGAGCGACGGTAGTAAATAAGATGATCCCTCATAATAATTTCAAGAAGTGTTCCCCCTAACTGTGCACCGTTGCGACAGTTCGCTGTTTCAAAACACCACGTGATGATCGGGTGTTTTATTCAGACGTTCACATACAACGGGTGTAAGACAGATTTACACATGCAAACACTTAGGTTGACTTGACGAGCCTAGCAAGTACAGACATGGCCTCGGAACACAGAAGACCGAAAGGTCGAGCATGAGTCGTATAGAAGATACGATCAACATGAAGATGTTCACCGACGTTGACTAGTCCGTCTCACGTGATGATCGGACACGGTCTAGTTAACTCGGATCATGTAATACTTAGATGACTAGAGGGATGTGTAATCTAAGTGGGAGTTCATTAATAATTTGATTAGATGAACTTAATTATCATGAACTTAGTCTAAAATCTTTGCAATATGTCTTGTAGATCAAATGGCCAACGTAGTCCTCAACTTCAACGCGTTCCTAGAGAAAACCAAGCTGAAAGACGATGGCAGCAACTATATGGACTGGGTCCGGAACCTGAGGATCATCCTCATAGCTGCCAAGAAAGATTATGTCCTACAAGCACCGCTAGGTGATCCTCCCGTCCCACAGAACCAAGACGTTATGAACGCTTGGCAGACACGTGTTGACGACTACTCCCTCGTTCAATGCGGCATGCTTTACAGCTTGGAGCCGGGCTCCAAAAACGTTTTGAGAGACATGGAGCATACGAGATGTTCGAAGAGCTGAAAATGGTTTTTCAAGCTCATGCCCGGATCGAGAGATATGAAGTCTCCGATAAGTTCTTCAGCTGTAAGATGGAGGAAAATAGTTCTGTCAGTGAGCACATACTCACTATGTCTGGGTTACATAACCGCTTGTCTCAGCTGGGAGTTAATCTCTCGGATGATGCGGTCATTGACAGAATCCTCCAGTCGCTTCCACCAAGCTACAAGAGCTTTGTGATGAACTTCAACAAACAGGGGCTGCGGAATAAGCGGAAACTGGCAAAGGACGAGGTGATGATGCGCGTCGGGAATGGTTCCAAGGTCAATGTGATCGCCGTCGGCACGCTGCCTCTGCATCTCCCTTCGGGATTAGTTTTAAACCTTAATAATTGTTATTTAGTGCCAGCTTTGAGCATGAACATTGTATCGGGATCTCGTTTAATCCGAGATGGCTACTCTTTTAAATCTGAGAATAATGGTTGTTCCATTTTTATGAGAGATATGTTTTATGGTCATGCTCCTATGGTGAATGGTTTATTCTTTATGAATCTCGAACGTGATGCTACACATGTTCATAATGTGAGTACCAAAAGAAGTAAGGTTGATAATGATAGTCCCACATACTTGTGGCACTACCGCCTTGGTCACATAGGTGTCAAACGCATGAAGAAGCTCCATGCTGATGGACTTTTAGAGTCTCTTGATTATGAATCGTTTGACACGTGCGAACCATGCCTTATGGGTAAAATGACCAAGACTCCGTTCTCAGGAACAATGGAGCGAGCAACCGACTTATTGGAAATCATACATACTGATGTGTGCGGTCCGATGAGTGTTGAGGCTCGCGGTGGCTATCGTTATGTTCTCACCCTCACTGATGATTTAAGTAGGTATGGGTATATCTACTTAATGAAACACAAGTCTGAAACCTTTGAAAAGTTCAAGGAATTTCAGAGTGAGGTTGAAAATCAACGTGACAGGAAAATCAAGTTTCTACGATCAGATCGTGGAGGAGAATACTTGAGTCACGAGTTTGGCACACACTTAAGAAAATGTGGAATAGTTTCACAACTCACGCCGCCTGGAACACCTCAGCGTAACGGTGTGTCCGAACGTCGTAATCGCACTCTATTAGATATGGTGCGATCTATGATGTCTCTCACCGATTTACCGCTATCTTTTTGGGGCTATGCTTTAGAGACTGCCGCATTCACTTTAAATAGGGCTCCGTCGAAATCCGTTGAGACGACACCGTATGAATTATGGTTTGGGAAGAAACCTAAGCTGTCGTTTCTAAAAGTTTGGGGATGCGATGCTTATGTCAAGAAACTTCAACCTGAAAAGCTCGAACCCAAGTCGGAAAAATGCGTCTTCATAGGATACCCAAAAGAAACTATTGGGTACACCTTCTACCTCAGATCCGAAGGCAAGATCTTTGTTGCCAAGAATGGGTCCTTTCTAGAGAAAGAGTTTCTCTCGAAAGAAGTAAGTGGGAGGAAAGTAGAGCTTGATGAAGTATTACCTCTTGAACCGGCAAATGGCGCAACTCAAGAAAATGTTCCTGAGGTGCCTGCACCGACTAGAGAGGAAGTTAATGATAATGATCAAGATACTTTTGATCAAGCTCCTACTGAGATTCAAAGGTCCACAAGGACACGTTCCGCACCAGAGTGGTACGGCAACCCTGTCTTGGAAATCATGTTGTTAGACAACGGTGAACCTTCGAACTATGAAGAAGCGATGGCGGGCCCGGATTCCGACAAATGGCTAGAAGCCATGAAATCCGAGATAGGATCCATGTATGAAAACGAAGTATGGACTTTGACTGACTTGCCCGTTGAGCGGCGATCCATAGAAAATAAATGGATCTTTAAGAAGAAGACAGACGCGGATGGTAATGTAACCATCTATAAAGCTCGGCTTGTCGCTAAGGGTTATCGACAAGTTCAAGGGGTTGACTACGATGAGACTTTCTCACCGGTAGCGAAGCTGAAGTCCGTCCGAATCATGTTAGCAATTGCCGCATTCTACGATTATGAGATATGGCAAATGGACGTCAAAACGGCATTCCTTAATGGTTTCCTTAAGGAAGAATTGTATATGATGCAGCCGGAAGGTTTTGTCGATCCTAAGAATGCTGACAAGGTGTGCAAGCTCCAACGCTCGATTTATGGGCTGGTGCAAGCATCTCGGAGTTGGAACATTCGCTTTGATGAGATGATCAAAGCGTTTGGGTTCATGCAGACTTATGGAGAAGCCTGCGTTTAGAAGAAAGTGAGTGGGAGCTCTGTAGCATTTCTCATATTATATGTAGATGACATACTTTTGATGGGAAATGATATAGAACTCTTGGACAGCATCAAGGCCTACTTGAATAAAAGTTTTTCAATGAAGGACCTTGGAGAAGCTGCTTATATATTAGGCATCAAAATCTATAGAGATAGATCGAGACGCCTCATAGGTCTTTCACAAAGCACATACCTTGATAAGATATTGAAGAAGTTCAATATGGATCAGTCTAAGAAGGGGTTCTTGCCTGTGTTGCAAGGTATGAAATTAAGCTCAGCTCAATGTCCGACCACGGCAGAAGAAATAGAAGAGATGAGTGTCATCCCCTATGCCTCAGCCATAGGTTCTATTATGTATGCCATGCTGTGTACCAGACCTGATGTAAACCTTGCCGTAAGTTTGGTAGGAATGTACCAAAGTAATCCCGGCAAGGAACACTGGACAGCGGTCAAGAATATCCTGAAGTACCTGAAAAGGACTAAGGAAATGTTTCTCGTTTATGGAGGTGACGAAGAGCTCGTCGTAAAGGGTTACGTCGACGCTAGCTTCGACACAGATCTGGATGACTCTAAGTCACAAACCGGATACGTGTATATTTTGAATGGTGGGGCAGTAAGCTGGTGTAGTTGCAAGCAAAGCGTCGTGGCGGGATCTACATGTGAAGCGGAGTACATGGCAGCCTCGGAGGCAGCACATGAAGCAATATGGGTGAAGGAGTTCATCACCGACCTAGGAGTCATACCCAATGCGTCGGGGCCGATCAAGCTCTTCTGTGACAACACTGGAGCTATTGCACTTGCCAAGGAGCCCAGGTTTCACAAGAAGACAAGGCATATCAAGCGTCGCTTCAACTCCATTCGTGAAAATGTTCAAAATGGAGACATAGAGATTTGTAAAGTGCACACGGACCTGAATGTAGCAGATCCGTTGACTAAACCTCTCCCTAGAGCAAAACATGATCAACACCAGAATTCCATGGGTGTTCGATTCATCACAATGTAACTAGATTATTGACTCTAGTGCAAGTGGGAGACTGTTGGAAATATGCCCTAGAGGCAATAATAAAAGCATTATTATTATATTTCCTTGTTCATGATAATTGTCTTTATTCATGCTATAATTGTGTTATCCGGAAATCGTAATACATGTGTGAATAACAGACACCAACATGTCCCTAGTAAGCCTCTAGTTGACTAGCTCGTTGATCAACAGATAGTCATGGTTTCCTGACTATGGACATTGGATGTCATTGATAACGAGATCACATCATTAGGAGAATGATGTGATGGACAAGACCCAATCCTAAACATAGCACAAGATCGTATAGTTCGTTTGCTAGAGTTTTCCAAATGTCGAGTATCTTTTCCTTAGACCATGAGATCGTGTAACTCCCGGATACCGTAGGAGTGCTTTGGGTATACCAAATGTCACAACGTAACTGGGTGACTATAAAGGTAGACTACGGGTATCTCCGAAAGTGTCTGTTGGGTGACATGGATCAAGACTGGGATTTGTCACTCCGTATGACGGAGAGGTATCATTGGGCCCACTTGGTAATGCATCATCATAATGAGATCAAAGTGACCAAGTGTCTGGTCACAGGATCATGCATTACGGTACGAGTAAAGTGACTTGCCGGTAACGAGATTGAATGAGGTATTGGGATACCGACGATCGAATCTCGGGCAAGTAACATATCGATTGACAAAGGGAATTGCGTACGGGGTTGATTGAATCCTCGACATCGTGGTTCATCCGATGAAATCATCGTGGAGCATGTGGGAGCCAACATGGGTATCCAGATCCCGCTGTTGGTTATTGACCGGAGAGTCGTCTCGGTCATGTCTGCTTGTCTCCCGAACCCGTAGGGTCTACACACTTAAGGTTCGGTGACGCTAGGGTTGTGAAGATATATATATGCAGAAACCCGAATGTTGTTCGGAGTCCCGGATGAGATCCCGGACGTCACGAGGAGTTCCGGAATGGTCCGGAGGTAAAGAATTATATATAGGAAGTGCTGTTTCGGGCATCGGGACAAGTTTCGGGGTTATCGGTATTGTACCGGGACCACCGGAAGGGTCCCGGGGGTCCACCGGGTGGGGCCACCTATCCCGGAGGGCCCCATGGGCTGAAATAGGAGGGAACCCAGCCCATAGTGGGCTGGGGCGCCAGCCCCTATAGGCCCATGCGCCTAGGGTTTCCACCATGGAAGAGTCCATGTGGTGGAAGGCACCCCCTAGGTGCCTTGGGAGGGAGGGAAACCTCCCCTTGGCCGCCGCCCCCCTAGCAGATCTCATCTACTAGGGCCGGCGCCCCCCCCATAGCACCCCTATATATAGTGGGGGGGAGAGGAGGGATTTCACACCAGCCTCTGGCGCCTCCCTCTCTCCCCGTTACGTCTCTCCCTCGTAGTCTTGGCGAAGCCCTGCTTCTGTGACGCCCTGCATCCACCACCACGCCGTCGTGCTGCTGGATCTTCATCAACCTCTCCTTTCCCCTTGCTGGATCAAGAAGGAGGAGACGTCTCCCGTCCCGTACGTGTGTTGAACGCGGAGGTGCCGTCCGTTCGGCGCTGGTCATCGGTGATTTGGATCACGTCGAGTACGACTACATCATCACCGTTCTTTTGAACGCTTCCGCGCGCAATCTACAAAGGTATGTAGATGCATTAGATGACTCGTTGCTAGATGAACTCCTAGATGATCTTGGTGAAACGAGTAGGAAATTTTTTGTTTTCTGCAACGTTCCCCAACAGAAGCTACTAAACTCCTAGATAATATTATGGTTAATTATTCTCATTGGCATACTGAAAGATCTACTAATAAAAAGGTGCATGCGATAGAAGAAATTAATGTTTTGAGTGGAAAGATGGATGAACTTATGAAATTATTTGCTAGTAAGAGTGTTTCTTCTGATCCTAATGATATGCCCTTGTCTACTTTGATTGAGAATAATAATGAATCTATGGATGTGAATTTTGTTGGTAGGAACAATTTTGGTAACAACGCGTATAGAGGAAATTTTAATCCTAGGCCTTATCCTAGTAATCCCTCTAATAATTATGGTAATTCCTACAACAATTCTTATGGAAATTATAATAAGATGCCCTATGATTTTGAATCTAATATTAAAGAATTTATTACTTCGCAAAAGAATTTCAATGCTTTCATTGAAGAAAAATTGCTTACGATTGATGAGTTGGCTAGGAACGTTGATAGAATTTCTCTTGATGTTGATTCTTTAAAGCTTAGATCTATTCCTCCTAAGCATGATATCAATGAGTCTCTCAAAGCCCTGAGAATTTCCATTGATGGGTGCATAGAAAGAACCGCTAGGGTGCGTGCTAAGAAAGATGCCTTTATAAGAGCGTGTTCTTCTAGTTCCTATGAAAATAAAGATGAAGATCTAAAAGTTATTGATGTGTCCCCTATTAAATTTTGTTTTGCAATATGAATCTTGATAATGATGGGACTGAATATGATCCACCTTTACCTAGAAGGCGTTCTAAAAATTCGGAGTTTTTAGATCTTGATGCTAAATTTGATAAAAGTGGTATTGAAGAAATTAAAACCCTAGATGTTGCTAAACCCACTATTTTGGATTTCAAGGAATTTAATTATGAAAATTTCTCTTTGATTGATTGTATTTCCTTGTTGCAATCCGTGCTAAATTCTCCTCATGCTTATAGTCAAAATAAAGCGTTTACTAAACATATCGTTGATGCCTTGATGCAATCTTATGAAGAAAAACTTGAGTTGGAAGTTTCTATCCCTAGAAAACTTTATGATGAGTGGGAACCAACTATTAAAATTAAAATTAAAGATCATTAATGCTATGCTTTGTGTGATTTGGGTGCTAGTGTTTCCACGATTCCAAAGACTTTGTGTGATTTATTAGGTTTCCGTGATTTTGATGATTGCTCTCTAAACTTGCACCTTGCGGATTCCACTATTAAGAAATCTATGGGAAGAATTAATGATGTTATTATTGTTGCAAATAGGAATTATGTTCCCGTAGATTTTATCGTTCTTGACATAGATTGCAATCCTTCATGTCCTATTATTCTTGGTAGACCTTTCCTTAGAACGATTGGTGCAATTATTGATATGAAGGAAGGAAATATTAGATTCCAATTTCCATTAAGGAAAGGCATGGAACAGTTTCCTAGAAATAAAATTAAATTACCTTATGAATCTATTGTGAGAGCCACTTATGGATTGCCTACCAAAGAAGGCAATACCTAGATCTATCATTGCTTTTTATGCCTAGCTAGGGGCGTTAAACGATAGCGCTTGTTGGGAGGCAACCGAATTTTATTTTTATTCCTTGCTTTTTGCTGCTGTTTAGTAATAAATAATTTATCTAGCCTCTGTTTTGGTTGTGTTTTTTGTGATTAGTTAGTGTTTGTGCCAAGTAGAACCATTGGGAAGACTTGGGGAAAGTCTTGTTAATCTTGCTGTAAAAAACAGAAACTTTAGCGCTCACGAGAACTGCTGTAATTTTTATTTAGAAAGTACTATTTAGTTAATTCTTTTTTAAGATGATTAATAGATAAATTCCTCACGTACAGCAATTTATTTTAGAATTTTTGGGGTTCCGGATCTTACGCTAGCTACAGATTACTACAGACTGTTCTGTTTTTGACAGATTCTGTTTTTCGTGTGTTGTTTGCTTATTTTGATGAATGTATGGCTAGTAAAATAGTTTATAAACCATAGAGAAGTTGGAATACAGTAGTTTTAACACCAATATAAATAAAGAATGAGTTCATTACAGTACCTTGAAGTGGTCTTTTGTTTTCTTTCGCTAACGGAGCTCACGAGATTTTCCACTTTAAGTTTTGTGTTGTGAACTTTTCAAGTTTTGGGTAAAGATTTGATGGATTATGGAACAAGGAGTGGCAAGAGACTAAGCTTGGGGATGCCCATGGAATCCCCAAGATAATCTAAGGACACCTAAAATCCAAAGCTCGGGGATGCCCCGGAAGGCATCCCCTCTTTCGTCTACTTCTATCGGTAACTTTACTTGGAGCTATATTTTTATTCACCACATGATATGTGTTTTGCTTGGAGCGTCTTGTATGATTTGAGTCTTTGCTTTTTAGTTTACCACAATCATCCTTGCTGTACACACCTTTTGAGAGAGCCATACATGATTTGGAATTTGTTAGAATACTCTATGTGCTTCGCTTATATCATTTGAGTTATATAGTTTTGCTCTAGTACTTCACCTATATTTTTTAGAGCACGGTGGTGGAATTGGTTTATAGAAACTATTGATCTCTCATGCTTCACTTAGATTATTTTGAGAGTCTTAAATAGCATGGTAATTTTCTTAAACAATCCTAATATGCTTGGTATTCAAAGAATAGTAAAAACTTTCTTATGAGTGTGTTGAATACTATGAGAAGTTTGATACTTGATAATTGTTTTGAGATATGAAGATGGTGATATTAAAGTTGTGCTAGTTGAGTAGTTGTGAATTTGAGAAATACTTGTGTTAAAGTTTGTGATTCTCGTAGCATGCACGTATGGTGAACCGTTATGTGATGAAGTCGGAGCATGATTTATTTTTTGATTGTCTTCCTTATGAGTGGCGGTCGGGGACGAGCGATGGTCTTTTCCTACCAATCTATCCCCCTAGGAGCATGCGCGTAATACTTTGCTTTGATAACTTGTAGATTTTTGCAATAAGTATATGAGTTCTTTATGACTAATGTTGAGTCCATGGATTATATGCACTTTTCTTCCTTCCACCATTGCTAGCCTCTCTAATACCGCGCACCTTTCGCCGGTATCATACACCCACCATATACCTTCCTCAAAACAGCCACCATACCTACCTATTATGGCATTTCCATAGCCATTCCGAGATATATTTCCATGCAACTTTCCACCGTCCCGTTTATTATGGCACACTCCATCATTGTCATATTGCTTAGCATGATCATGTAGTTGACATCGTATTTGTGGCAAAGCCACCATTCATAATTCTTTCATACATGTCACTCTTGATTCATTGCATATCCCGGTACACCGCCGGAGGCATTCATATAGTCATATTTTGTTCTAAGTATCGAGTTGTAATTGTTGAGTTGTAAGAAAATAAAAGTGTGATGATCATCATTATTAGAGCATTGTCCCAGTGAGGAAAGGATGATGGAGACTATGATTCCCCCACAAGTCGGGATGAGACTACGGACAAAAAAAAGAGGCCATAAAAAAGAAAGAGAAAAGGCCCAAATAAAAAAATGATACAAAAAGAGAGAAGGGACAATGTTACTATCGTTTACCACACTTGTGCTTCAAAGTAGCACCATGATATTCATGATAGAGAGTCTCTCATTTCGTCACTTTCATATACTAGTGGGAATTTTTCATTATAGAACTTGGCTTGTATATTTCAATGATGGGCTTCCTCAAAATGCCCTAGGTCTTCATGAGCAAGCAGGTTGGATGCACACCCACTTAGTTTCTTTTGTTGAGCTTTCATATACTTATAGCTCTAGTGCATCCGTTGCATGGCAATCCCTACTCACTCACATTGATATCTATTGATGGGCATCTCCATAGCCCGTTGATATTCCTAGTTTATGTGAGACTATCTTCTCCCTTTTTGTCTTCTCCACAACCACCATTCTATTCCACCATATAGTGCTATATGCATGGCTCACTCTCATGTATTGCGTGAAGATTGAAAAAGTTTGAGAATGTCAAAAGTATGAAACAATTGCTTGGCCTGTCATCGGGGTTGTGCATGATTTAAATATTTTGTGTGGTGAAGATAGAGCATAGCCAAACTATATGATTTTGTAGGGATAACTTTCTTTGGCCATGTTATTTTGAGAAGACATGATTTGCTTTGTTAGTATGCTTGAAGTATTATTATTTTTATGTAAATATTAAACTTTTATCTTGAATCTTTCGAATCTGAATATTCATACCACAATTAAGAAGAGTTACATTAAAATTATGCCAAGTAGCACTCAACATCAAAAATTATCTTTTTTATCATTTACCTACTCGAGGACGAGCAGGAATTAAGCTTGGGGATGCTTGCTACGTCTCCAACGTATCTATAATTTTTGATTGCTCCATGCTATATTATCTACTGTTTTGGACATTAATGGGCTTTATTATCCACTTTTATATTATTTTTGGGACTAACCTATTAACCGGAGGCCTAGCCCAGAATTGTTGTTTGTTTTGCCTATTTTAGGGTTTCGAAGAAAAGGAATATCAAACGGAGTCCAAACAAAATGAAACCTTCGGGAACGTGATTTTCTCACCGAACATGATCCAGGAGACTTGGACCCTACGTCAAGAAACAAAGGAGGAGGCCACGAGGTAGGGGGGCGCGCCTACCCCCCAGGCGCGCACTCCACCCTCGTGGGCCCCCTGTTGCTCCACCGACGTACTTCTTCCTCCTATATATACCTACATACCCCCAAACGATCAGATACGGAGCCAAAACCCTAATTCCACCGCCGCACTTTCTGTATCCACGAGATCCCATTTTGGGGCCTGTTCCGGAGCTCTGCCAGAGGGGGCATTCATCACGGAGGGCTTCTACATCAACACCATAGCCTCTCCGATGAAGTGTGAGTAGTTTACTTCAGACCTTCGGGTCCATAGTTATTAGCTAGATGGCTTCTTCTCTCTTTTTGGATCTCAATACAATGTTCTCCCCCTCTCTTGTGGAGATCTATTCGATGTAATCTTCTTTTTGCGGTGTGTTTGTTGAGGCCGATGAATTGTGGGTTTATGATCAAGATTATCTATGAACAATATTTGAATCTCCTCTGAATTCTTTTATGTATGATTGGTTATCTTTGCAAGTCTCTTCGAATTATCAGTTTAGTTTGGCCTACTAGATTGATCTTTCTTGCAATGGGAGAAGTGCTTAGCTTTGGGTTCAATCTTGCGGTTTCCTTTCCCAGTGACAGTAGGGGCAGCAAGGCACGTATTGTATTGTTGCCATCGAGGATAACAAGATGGTTTTTTTTATCATATTGCATGAATCTATCCCTCTACATCATGTCATCTTGCTTAAGGCGTTACTCTGTTTTCTTGAACTTAATACTCTAGATGCATGCTGGATAGCGGTCGATGAGTGGAGCAATAGTAGTAGATGCAGGCAGGAGTTGGTCTACTTGTCCCGAACGTGATGCCTATATACATGATCATACCTACATATTCTCATAACTGTGCTCAATTATGTCAATTGCTCAACAGTAATTCGTTCACCCACCGTAAAATACTTATGCTCTTGAGAGAAGCCACTAGTGGAACCTATGGCCCCCGGGTCTATCTTCATCATATTAATCTTCCAATACTTAGTTATTTACTTTGCTTTTACTTTACTTTGCATCTTTATCACAAAAATACCAAAAATATTATCTTATCATATCTACCAGATCTCACTCTCGTAAGTGACAGTGAAGGGATTGACAACCCCTTATCGCGTTGGTTGCGAGGAGTTATTTGTTTTGTGCAGGTACGAGGGACTCGCGCGTAGCCTCCTACTGGATTGATACCTTGGTTCTCAAAAACTGAGGGAAATACTTATGCTACTTTGCTGCATCTCCTTTCCTCTTCAAGGAAATCCAACGCAGTGCTCAAGAGGTAGCAACCCACAAGCACAAGAAAACTACCAGTGCTAAGGCGTATAAACAAGAATGAACAATCATAATGACGAACTATTAAGCATTGGACAAGCTGTGTACGAATATGAAGAGAAGGACACAAAAAGATGCAATAGAAAAGTTTACCACTTTATATTGTCGGCGAAGAGATGGTGGGAAGTTGGTATAAATCCATGTCTCGGGCACGACAAACCCAGAAATTTTACAAACCCTCTCAAGATGCAACGTCTTCACATCAACATAGATATATTTCGAGTATAGCGTCTGTGGAGTTGAGTCTGCAAACCACTGGGCTCCAAACTTTCCTAGGGGCAAGTACTTCTTGGTTGTAGCTTTGATAACATAGTTGTGGCACCCAAAATCTAGTGAGATTGTCTTCGCAGCTGCCACTCATTAGAAATCTCACCTTCGCTTCCCCTTATGTCATAACAAAGACCATCTTTACCAGCTAAAGTTGCATCAAGGATACAAAACAGTCCAAGCCTGCCTTCCCCTGCCTCCACAATGGCTAGACCTGCGTAGACCATCATTTTGGTGGCAGGTTAGAAATGGAGAACTCCATCGTAGGGGTATCAAGCACGAGCAACCTTGTATTCTCCATCATGGTGGACTCCCAGTAGACGCATCCATAAGCGTAATAGTGCTAATAAAACATAAGGTCGATCGCTGACACTGTCATGTCCAAGATTCATGAACACCGGAGGTTGGGAATCCCCTTTGTAGATTCGGTGAGGGCCGCAAGGAGAGGTTGAGATGCCTCGTATGTCGGGCTGCCTAGATCTAGCAAGGGGCACTTTGTTTACCCAGATTCAGGATGACCGGAGGCTAACATCCCTACGTCCCACATTCACTGCATTCATGGTGTATAGGATAGTGTTACAGGGGTGTTCACGGTGAACGATCGCTCCTAACGGGGAAAGACATGAGGTTGAAGAAGAGTAGATCCAGTCCGGGGCTGATCACCTCTCTACTTCACCTTTCCTCTATTTTGCTAGGCTAAGCTCCCTCTCGATCTGATCCCCTTTTCCTGGTGACCTTGGCCCTCCCTTTATAGGCCAGGGGGGTACCACATGGGTCACGCAAGCAACAGCGAGTGGGCCAAAGCTTCCCGCCCAAACACCGTCTCTGGAAGCCTATCGAAGGTTTTGGAAGGCCGTAGAAAGATGTCGGCATCCTCATTTTCCCGCTCTCGGGTTGGTGGGAGCATGAAACGTGCATGCTTCATGCGGGAGAGGGAACATGGCGCAATGACTGTCGCTAGCCTATTCCCTAGCGGACCCGAGCTGATGTCATCCCTGACGTCTCGGTCCTTCCTTCAGGCTTGCCGCCCAAGTATTGTTCTTATCTCAGTGGTGGCGTGAGGAGAAGAAAATATCTGCCCTCGTCTGGCCACTGCACCCTTGGGGTTACTGCTGAGTGTAACCCCCAGGAAGAGAACTACTGGCAGGTCTTCAAGGTATCCCGAGAAGATATATCCGTCGGGTTCCTAGGGAAGCCTTCAGCTGCTTCAAATTTTTCTCACAAATTCAGAGACACATGAATTTCATTGTCCATATCACTATCACTTTGTACTTCCAGAGATTCTGCAGCAAGCATTTCCTTATCAAATTCTTCCTTGATTTCACGAATCCTCCATGTACAAAAACTCAACCTATAAGACTTAACTTGAAATATTCTGATTGAAACTATTAGTAGGGACACATGGTTGCGATTTATTGTACGCAAAGTGTTGGCCTGCATGCATTATCGTGAAGGGCCCACACGAATACTAGCCTGTTCTCGAGCCTCTTCTTCATTTGGTCCTCAAACACGTGAGTGACAAAGAAGAAGAAAAACCCAAAATAGTAGCCGACTCACTCACGAGTGCATTGATAACCCACAAGTATAGGGGATCGTTTGTAGCCTCTTTCGATAAGTAAGAGTGTCGAACCCAATGAGGAGCTAAAGGTAGAACAAATATTCCCTCAAATTCTATCGACCACTGATACAACTCTACGCACGCTTGACGTTCGCTTTACCTAGAACAAGTATGAAACTATTTTGTAGGTGTGATGCTAGAACAACTTTGCAAGAATAAAACTAGAAGTACTTTGCAAGATAATAAAAGTTAGGTGTTTAGAAAAAGGGTTTTTGTCAACAAGAAAGTTATTTGTCCCTAGGCAATCGATAACAAGTACCGGTAATCATTCTTGCAACTTTATATGAGGGAGAGGCATGAGCTAACATACTTTCTCTACTTAGATCATATGCACTTATGACTAGAACTCTAGCAAGCATCCGCAACTACTAAAGATCATTAAGGTCATGAAACCCAACCATAGCATTAAGTATCAAGTCCTCTTTATTCCCATACGTCATACCCCACCTACTCGGGTTTAAGTTTCTGTCACTCTCACAACCCACCGTAAGCGAACCATGAACATATTGCAACACCCTACAGAGGGGGCCCCTCACGTTTGTGTCAGAACGGAGGGCACCGTAGGACAGCACCATAAATAAAATATACAATCATACCAACCAAGATCACGATTAACCCACAGGACAAAACTGATCTACTCAAACATCATAGGATAACCATAGATCATTGGGAAATACTATATGGAGTTGATCACCATGTTTAAGTAGAGATTACAGCAGGGAGAAGAGGTGTTACACCGCTGCATAGAGGGGGAGAAAGTTGGTGTTGAGGGTAGCAAGATTGTTGATGTAGATCGCCGTTCCGATTGTTGCCCCTGGCGGCACTCCGACGCCACCGGAAGCGAGGGGGAGAGAGCCCCCTCCTCCTTCTTCTTCCTTGGCCTCCCCCTAGATGGGAGGAGAGTTCCCCCTCTGGTCCTTGGTCTCCATGGCGGCGGAGGGGCGGGAGCCCCTCCGAGATTGGATCTCCCTCTCTGTTCTCTTCTGTTTCGTGTTCCCCAAATCTGGCCGAAAACCGTTTCTTATATTCCCGGAGATCCGTAACTCCGATTGTGCTGATATTTTAACATGATTTTTTTTCCGGATATAAGCTTCCTTGCGCCCGAAGTAGGGGTCCAACCGACGTACGAGGTGGGCATAACCCACCACGCCACGCCTGGCTCCTCTGGCGCGACCTGGTGGGTTGTGCCCACCACGGGCCTCTGTTTGTGGTGATTCCAACTCCTAAAAATCACACATATTCCAAAATAATTCTCCGTGAATTTTATTTCATTTGGACTTCGTTTGATATGGATAATCTGTGGCACGAAAAACATGCAGAAAACAGGAACTGGCACTGGGCACTGGATCAATAGGTTAGTCCAATAAATCATATAAAAAGTTACCAAAAGTATGTAAAAATTGTATAATATTGGCATGAAACAATAAAAAATTATAGATACGATGGAGACGTATCATGCATTTCAACCACGAGGTGCGTTGATACGTCTCCAATGTATCTATAATTTTTGATTGTTCCATGCTATATTATATTCTATTTTGGACATTATTGGGCTTTATTATACACTTTTATATCATTTTTGGGACTAACCTATTAACCGGAGGCCCAGCCCAGAATTGCTATTTTTTTTTGCCTATTTTAGGGTTTTGCAGAAAAAGAATATCAAACGGAGTCCAAACGGAATGAAACCTTCGGGAACTTGATTTTCGGAACGAACATGATCTAGAGGACTTGGACCATACGTCAAGACATCAACCAGGAGGCCACGAGGTAGGGGGCGTGCCTACCCCCCAGGCGCGCCCTCCACCCTCATGGGCCCCCTGTTGCTCCACCGACGTACTCATTCCTCCTATATATACCTACGTACCCCCAAACTACCAGACACGGAGCCAAAACCCTAATTCCACCACCGTAACTTTCTGTATCCATGAGATCCCATCTTGGGGCCTATTCCGGAGCTCCGCCAGAGGGGGCATCGATCACGAAGGGCTTCTACATCAACACCATAGCCCCTCTGATGAAGTGTGAGTATTTTACTTCAGACCTACGGGTCCATAGTTATTATCTAGATGGTTACTTCTCTCTTTTTGGATCTCAATACAAAGTTCTCCCCCTCTCTTGTGGATATCTATTCGATGTAATCTTCTTTTGCGGTGTGTTTGTTGAGACCGATGAATTGTGGGTTTATGATCCAGTTTATCTATGAACAATATTTGAATCTTCTCTGAATTCTTTTATGTATGATTGGTTATCTTTGCAAGTCTCTTCGAATTATCAGTTTGGTTTGGCCTACTAGATTGATCTTTCTTGCAATGGGAGAAGTGCTTAGCTTTGGGTTCAATCTTGCGGTGTCCTTTCCCAGTAACAGTAGGGGCAGCACGGCACGTATTGTATTGTTGCCATCGAGGATAACAAGACGGGGTTTATTTCATATTGCATGAGTTTATCCCTCTACATCATATCATCTTGCTTAAAGCGTTACTCTGTTCTTATGAACTTAATACTCTAGATGCATGCTGGATAGCGGTCGATGTGTGGAGTAATAGTAGTAGATGCAGGCAGGAGTCGGTCTACTTGTCTCGGACGTGATGCCTATATACATGATCATACCTAGATATTCTCATACTATGCTCAATTCTGTCAATTGCTCAACAGTAATTTGTTTACCCACCGTGAATACTTATGCTCTTGAGAGAAGCCACTAGTGAAACCTATGGCCCCCGGGTCTATCTTCCATCATATTAATCTTCCAACACTTAGTTATTTTTATTGCCTTTTATTTTACTTTGATCTTTTATTTCTCTTTATCATAAAAATACCAAAAATATTATCTTATCATATCTATCACATCTCACTCTCGTAAGTGATCGTGTAGGGATTGACAACCCCTTATCGCATTGGTTGCGAGGATTTATTTGTTTGTGTAGGTGCGAGGGACTCGTGCGTGGCCTCCTACTGGATTGATATCTTGGTTCTCAAAAATTGAAGGAAATACTTACGCTACTTTGCGGCATCACCCTTTCCTGTTCAAGGGAAAACCAACACAAGTGCTCAAGAGGTAGCATGCGTATGAATGTTACAAAATGATCTATCCCCCGCTCATCCCCTACTTGGAAAAAACCCATATTAGACCTAAAACTGATTAAGAGCGACATTTTGATGACACGATGTAAATTTGTTGAAAGGAGCTGATGATGATACCTAAACACGGATTTGATGGAACATCTTGTTGGACCGGCTCAAACAACGTCCACCAATTGCTTCGTGATACTGAGATTTCTGCCAAACACTTCACAATGGTCGTTTGAGTAATACCTCATGACGTGTTTGCAGGGAACCCATGGTAGGACCAAATTTGCTTTTATATTGATAATATCTCCTAGTTCTTGTCAGACATTTAGTAAAGCTTTGTGCCACCAAGAGTTCCCCCAAACACTTCACATTGGCATTTCAAATAATGCCTCGTGAAGTGCTTGCATGGTACCCATGGTAAGAACAAGCATGCTTCGTATTGATCATCTCTCCTATATTATTGGTTGACATGAGTAAAGCTTAGCATCACCAAGAGTTCCCCCAAACACTTCACAGTGGTATTTGTAATAATGCCTCGTGGAGTGCTCGTAGGGAACCAACGGTAAGACCAAACATGCTTCGTATTGATCACCCTCTTAGTTCTTGGAGCTTGGCATCACCAAGAGTTCCTCCAATACTTCGCAATGGCGTTTGAAATAATGCTTCGTGAAGTGCTTGTAGGGAACCCGCAGTAATACCAAACAAGCTTTGGATTGATCATCTCCTAGTTCTTGCCCGACATTGAGTAAATTTTGGCATCACCAAGGGTTCCCCCAAACACTTTACAATGGCGTTTGAAATAATGCCTTGTGAAGTGCTGGTAGGGAACCCACAGTAAGACCAAACATGCTCCATATTGATCATCTCCTCTGGTTCTTGGCCGATACTGAATACCGCTTGGCATCATCAAGAGTTCCCCCAAACACTTCACATTTGCATTTTGAATAATGCCTCGTGAAGTGCTTGCAGGAAACCCCCGATAAGACCAAACATGCTTTGTGATGATTATCTCCTTTGCTTCTTGGCAGGCATTGAATAAAGCTTGACGTCACCAAGAGTTCCCCCGAACACTTCACGGTGGCGTTTAAAAAAATGCCTCATGAAGTGCTTGCAAGGAACCCACGGTAACACCAAACATGGTTAACAATTAGTGCAACTCTTATTGTTCACGGCTAGTATCTAGTAAATGCTTGATTACACCGAGAGTTCTCCCAAACACTTCACATAAGCTCTCAGAAAGGTGCTTTGTAAAGTGTTTGAAGGGAACTCCTGGTAATACCAAATGTGATATGTAGTAAATCTCGTGTGGTTTATGACCTGCAATATCTGCTAAGTGCTTGGTTGCACCAAGAGTTCCCCCAAACACTTCACGTAATACCTAGAAAAAGTTCTTTGTGAAGTGCTTGAAGGGAATTCTCAGTAATAGAAAACGTGGTTCTCCGTCCATTGGTGCATCTGTCTTATGATATGTGGCCAATGTCTATTGAATGCTTGGTGACACCAAGAGTTCCCCCAAACACTTCAGAAAAGTTCTTGAAAAGATGCATCCTGAAGTGCTTCAAGAGAACTCCTGATGAGGCCAAACTCGATTAATGCCCACACACCCATCATAATGCACGTGAACCTACCACTATAATTTCTAAAGCTCAAACACTCCCAAACCCGTTGAAACTGCTGGTTGCCACCCAGAGTTCCCCCAAACACTTCACTATGCATGCCTCGCTTATCCCTGCAATGCACACTTTAAAACAGTGCCAATGCAACAATTAGGCATAAGCTAGCAACTGAAGTGATTTGAGGAGAACTCCAGGTGACAACCAACCAAAGTAGCAACCTAAGACTCTTGTTCATCTCCCGTGGACCACATTTCACTTGTTTAATCTGCGTCTGTTGATGAGTGCATAGGCGGCTGCTATTTATAAGTCCATGACCAAAGATCAAGTAGCAAAGTATGTTGCCTCCTGTGGACTGTGGTGTGGAATGGAGGAAATACATGGTCTTGGTGTTGGATCCATGAACCTGGCAATGAACCTAGCCGTGATGTAGCCTAGGTTAGAATGAACTAGCTAGCTATAGCCAAGGGAATCTCGTGAGATGTGGCCTTTTTGTGCGGCACAACTCAGCTAGATTTGCAGCTCCGAATCGTGCAAAAGATCATGGAGAAAAGGTGCTTGCCGACCCTGCAAATTCCTTATTTCTTCGAGCAGCAAGCAAGAGATCAGTGTCGTCGTCGTTGCTAGGTTTCTGTCCACGAATATGCCCTTCTTTCACATGCAAGGAGATGCATAGATCACATTATAATTATTATCCCAACCGGCTCAAAGCTTGTGCCTGTTGCAAGACAGGGGAGAGGCATACGGGGTGGGAGTCCATGTAAACTTTGCTTAATTTGTTGCAGAAAATGTTCAATAAACCTCATGGATGGATGTGGTTGTTGCAGTATCTATCTTGATAAAGTGATCGATCAGGCTGCTTTAGAGGCAGAAGAAGAAGAGAAAACGTTTTGGCCGTCTGTGGCGTTGAACATTTCACAGCCGGTTCAGTAACTAGATGGCTTTCCACTGTACTAGTGCTCTACTTTTCACTTGGTAGCTTCATTGAAAAGCGCCAACAGTGCGTGCCACACGTAAACAGTCCATATTGAAAGAACAGAAGCAGAAAGTGTGGAGATGATGTATTAATGGTTCGTTATTAGGAATTCAGCCTTGATGAGCTTAACTAGTGACATGTGAGCTGAGGCTTAGATCGTTTTAAAAGTAACCGAAATACTCCCTCCGATCCATATTAATTGTCGCTGATTTTGTACAAAGTATTTTACTTGTCTTTTTCATGTCGGTGGTCTGCGGAACTTACAGGTTTCATCAGTTTATCAAAGGGCATCATCATATACAGGCTAAACAAATAATGCTAGAACACCTTTAGAAAATCTGTCTAATCCAGTGGGTTAGTTGTCTGTCTCATTATGCGTGACTGTATGGGCAGGCAGCATAAAGGGAGAAAAGCAAAGGATACTGATTGCAACATGCTCTCTGCCACTACAGAATCGATGACTAATATTCCCAAATCCCAAGACCATACAACAGAGTGAAAAGCTACAAGAAGGCGTCCAGGTTCAGAGCACCCGATCTCTATCAACGCAGGACACCTTTCAAAGTTCAGAAAGCCAGATGAGAAGTTCCAAACCAGGTCAGATTAGAGCGGCTGAGCCTCTCTGAAAAAGCGTGCTGATACTTGGGGTATAAGTATCTTCGGAGAAGAATCATTGGCCGAGGCAAGATGACGATGCATTACAATCTCTTCTCAAACATGTATGGGACCGGCGGAGAAGTATCTTCGGAGAAGAATCGATCTGGAGCTTTTCTTCTTCTTGCTCATGCCGTAGGAGGAGGAGGAGAGGCCGCCGTCGGCTGGCATGGAGTTCCCCCATTCACACTTGGCTCTCTAGGTTGCTATTGTTCAGTTAAGGTAGGGAGGAGGGTTTTGTTCTTGTGATCTGCCTTGTGTTCTTGTGTTCGTAGATAGGAAAGATGGGGTTGCATCTCCTTCTCCTCTTGTTGCGTGTGGTTGGTTGCAGCCTGATTGTAATTTTCTTGTATCAAGGCCAATAAATCTTTGGCTGTTTCTCATCTCTTTTGGCCACTTTGTGTGTTTCTTTTCCTATGTGATTTGTTCGGGTGACCTCCGGAAATGCATGTGTTTCTGGATGCGACGATGATTGTACTGGCGGTGTCTGAACTTGAAGCCACATCGATGCAGACGTTCTAAATGCTGATCCAGTACATTATTGTGGCGTGATCCACAGCGTTGTCGTTGACATTCAGGTCACCATGGCATGCTGAGGACCAACTCGTTTAACCATTCCACAACAAGGACGGCCAGCTCAAACCACAAGTTCTTTTAGGGAAGCTAGCTCAAACCAACACAAACTAATTTACATCTGGGGAGACAAAAAGAAACGAGTTCAGAACACCATGAGAAACTTCATTCCGAGGGTAGAGTGAAACATGTTTACCTAGCTAAGCTACTATAGTGTTCTTTTTTTTTCTAAACACAGTATAATCACTTCCACTGAACGAACGTCATAGGAAATACTGAGATAAATTCAGGAAAACACGGGCATCAATCCTAGGTCTAGAAATTGAACCCTAATAGGCTGGTTCCACAACAAGGAATCTAACCACCCGAGCCCAAGCACCCGAAATGGAACATCGCAAAGTTGTGCTTGTTGACCAAATGAATTGTGCGTTATATGCCGAGGCCAATGGCCCGCTCTCCGTATGCTTCGATACCAAGTAATAATCCACACCCTCATGAAGGTGGGTGCTCTCAGTGCACGAAATAAATCATGCTCGAGCTCCTTGGTTTGGACAAATTTGAGATGAGAGGAATGCACGGGTTTTTCAACAGAAATCTACCCCACCGCCGGGGTCATCTTTGGCATGATCAAGAGATAAGTAAAACTTTGGGTTATTGTGGGAGCAACAAAAACTAGGTCATATCCGGAGATTGACTTTTGTAACTTGGGGATGTGTGTGGGAGTAGCTATATTCTCCTCTCTTAATTAATCGATGAGACAAAGCTTACGCCTCTGTTTCGAGAAAAATATGTTTGTATATAGAGATAGTCTTCTATCACTTGTCCTCAAAGTTCTACTGGTTCTAAATGGTCACCATACCAAAACGTAGCTGTCGAGTTTATGACTCGATGATGGCATCATGTCCTTTGTTTTGTTAATCTCAAATCACACGACATAAATTGTCTAAAGATACAAATAATACATCCACTTGAAGTAAAGAAATTTCAAAAAAAAATTGTTTCAAATCTGGACACATGACGAATACTAAGGCATTAATTCAACGCAGCACTGTTTCTCTTCTCTACAATGTTTAACGACCCCAACGAGTTCCGAAGAATTACAACGAGTTAATAAAAACTAAAAAAGCAGCTCCTAAACGTGGACATGACGAATACTAAGCAGAATTCAACGCCTGTATATGCTTCTCTACTCAAAAGCCCACTGGTTCTCCCTGCGGATCTCTGCCTCCTCCTCCGGTGTAAAGTCATTCTTGATGTTGAAGGTCTTGCGGATCTCCTCGGGAGTCTTGCCCTTGATCATGTCGGCAACAGTCTGGCAAGTAAGGTCCAGCAATCCCTTGATGTCAAGGTAATTTGCAGCCAGGATGAGGTCGAAGAGGATGGCCTGGTCGACCTTGATGAACTCAGCGTCCCAGCTCTTCATGTCCTCGGTGGGGGCTGGCGCCGCGGCTGCCGCAGAAGCGGAGGAGCTGGCGTCTGCGGCTGCGCCGGAGTCGGCCGGCTTGGGGCTGGCTTGGACATGCTTATTGCAGTACTCAATGACCATGGAGAGGGTCTTCGAGTTGACGTTGGGGAGCGGGATGGCGTTGTCGGCGCACTCGTCCTCGATCATGTGGCGGATGGTCTGGGACTCCATGGCGACCGCCTTGTCGACCTCGAACTCCTCGCCCTCCAAGCTCTTGAGCGTGATCTTCTTCTCTCCCTCCGCGGCCGCCATCGATCCGAGGATTGGGAGGCGAACGCGATACGATCGAAACCCTAGCGAAACCTAGCGAGAAACGCTGCGGCGTAAGACAGAACGAAAGATGGGAGCTCGGTTGCGTCTTGGGCTGGGGCTGGGAACCGGCCGGGGCTATTTATATCGTAAACTCGGGCCGTATTCATCAAGGAGTCGGACTCGGGCCGTATTCATCTTCATCTTCATCAAGGAGTCCCTCGTCATTGCGTCAGGTCTCGTCAACGTGTCTGCTAGTGAATTTGTTTGGAGATTCTATATAGGCGAACGTTACGTAGCGTCTAGTACTCGTAGGTGGTGATGGAGAATATTCCGGTTTAGAACGGCCCAGTTCATAAGGTTAACCGGGCCAAAAACCGCGCACAAGGAATGAACCCTTGTTGACCACATGATCAGTGGCGGAGGTAGGAACAAATTTTATGTGTGGGAAAATTTGTGAAGAAAAAATATTTTTATTTTTAGAAAATGTAGGTAATATTATATGCACATGTAATAGGAAAGATGTGGTATACGTACTAGTTACTACTGTAGTATACATATGCCTAGTATATGCGGCAAACTTTAGGTATGGCGGACACCAAAGTAGCATATCAGCAATGGAGTCGCGTCAAGCTCGGGTGAGGAGGTGATTCGTCATTCTTTTATTCGGTGGCTGTTGTGATGGTGCCGGAGGCAGATGACGAGCGTTGGTGTAAACCTCAGATATGTTCTACCATCTTTTCAGTTTTGTTATGTCGGTCTTTATATAACTTGTACTTTGTTCTTTATGATATAAATGAAACACGTATTGCCACGCAAAAAAAAGCTATGTCGGACACCAAAGCTTGCCAAATAACTGACTCCGCCACTTCGAAATAAGGATGCCATATGGTATTTGATCTTGCCCCTGCTCCCTTTTTCATGGAGAAGGAAAGATGAATTTCTCCATCCATTGAAACTAGTTCGCGATTGACCAGGCTCGCATGTGCATCCACGAAACAAGGCTACAATCACACAAAAACACACACCTTGATCCGGGCTTGGCACTCCGACATCTCCATTCGCATACGTGCGACAACATTTGGTGCCTCCGCTCCATTTCAACTGGAACTTTCGATCCATGACTTGGATTTTTTTTTTTGAAAATTCTCATTCTAAGAAGTGCTCTGTTTAATTTCAGCGATAATACCGAGCGGTTGGTACTTGGTACTTCCGGGTTATTCGATCCTCGTAGACAAGGTTCTACATTGTTGCGTTCAGGACCACTCTTCTTGCCTTCGTCCGCACTTCCGAGTGTTGAATATTGCCCTGGCCACTCAGACTTCTTTGTACCATATGGATAGTTACTCTAGTTTTCTATCCATGCTTCTGAGCCTTGGTTACTTTTTCCATAACAGACAGATATTGAACTCTCTTTTTTTTGCAGGGGTAAAGGAGTTTTGTATTACTCAAGAGCCGAGAAAGTCTTCCCTACACAGTCTAGGGATATTACATGGACCGGAGCCAATCCAAACCACAGTGCGGTCCTCCGTCCAACCAAAGTTTGCTAAGACATGACTAACATTATTTTGCTCTCTACTAATATGAGTAATACTACACTCTCTTTCACCCAGAAGTCTCTTGATCTCCGTGACCACCATCGAGTACTGCGAACGATCTTGGTCCTGTGACGAAATCATCTGGACTGCTTGCTTGCTATCACACTCCAGAATAATTGGTAGATTAGTCCACTGATGTGCAAGAGCCAAGCCCTCCATACAGCCCGCCAGCTCTGCGTGAAGTGCATCAGGGCAGGACCAAAGTGATCTGCTGCAGGCAGAGATAATGATTGAGCCGTCATGCCTGCGAAGGACCATACCTGAACCTGCTCGGCCATCCTTGCTAGAAAATGACCCATAGATGTTCAGTTTCGTCCAATGATCTGGGGGTGGCTTCCACTTGGCTGGTTCTATCCTTGCTGGTCGCACATGCGATAAGGAACAAACAGTACTATCGTCCTACAGCCATCTTTCCTTTAGCCCAATCACCGCTTGGAAATTGCTGGATGCCTAGCCAGGAAGTGGCGTAGTTTTGCAAGAACCTTCTGGACACTTCCATGGGCGGTGGCTGCTTATCACGTGTAATTTCATTACGCACATACCAGCAACGCCACATGACCAACAACATCCTCATGCGGTCAGCGTCGTCCAGATTAGCAATGAGATCCAGTAGCCACTCTGGCCCAGTATTTCACACCGTCCTGACATCAGGGATCTGCCAAACTTGCGACATGGTTCGCCACAACTCGACCGCACGTGGACACCTGCAAAACACATGGAATGTGTCCTCTCGCTCGAGACCACACAGTGGGCATATGTCAGTTTTTTCAATATGACGCTCTAGCTTATTCGCCCATGTAGCAAGAGAATTTGTTGCCACACGCCAGCCAAATACACGCACATTAGGAGGAGCAGGGCATCTCCATAATAATGCCCAGACGGCACGTCGCCCGTCCGATGCCCTGCTCGCCGCGACTGAAGAAGGACGAAGTTTGTCCTCAAGCGCCAGCCGGTACGTGCTCCGCACGGTGAAGATACCAGTGCGTTGGGATCCCCAAGCAAGCACGTCCTCCCCCAGACTTGGTGAAGCCTTGATCTTCAGGATTTCTTGGACATCTACCGATAGGAAGTACTGCTGCAGTAGGTCACCACGCCATGCACTGTGAGGCAATTATATCTTTCGTTGTATCAAGGCAATTAAGTCTTTGTTTTGTAACTTTTGTTCGGGTGACCTCCGGAAATGCATTGTGTTTCTGAACTTGAGGGTATCTTGATGCAGATGCTCCAAATGCAGGAACAGTTGCTGATCCAGTACATTATTGTAGCGTCATCTACGGCGTTGTCCGTGACATTCAGGTTACGGTGGCTTGCTCAGCACCAACTCATCTATCCTCTATCCATTCCACAGCATACACGGCCATCTCAAACCAAAACAAGCTACTAGTTCACATCTCGCTTAATTCATAAAAAGTTCATCATCTATACCTCGCTTAATCCATAAAAAATCATTATGTATAAAAAGATGTTCATACCCCCCGAAAGGCCGGACGGCCAGACGGCCACGTCGCCCACATAATACGTATTGGGTTGAGCCCACAAAGCAACTGGTTTTCTCCCAGGAATCGCTAGCATACCCCCAAGCCAACGTGCACGTTCTAGAAAAACTAACGTGTGATGCGCTAGTTTGCATTAAAAAAACCGTGTGATACCGCTAGTTTGGTGCAGGTGAGGTACCATATTTCAGTTTTTTATTTTCTCATTTCCTCCTTTTTATGAAAATTTCAAAATGTTTAAATATATAGATATATAGAAAAAAGTGTTTTACTAATTCTTCTAAAATGTTCACAGTGTATGTATCTAAGGTTATCATGTATTAACATTTTTCATCCTTCATTTTCAAAAAATATTAATCATGTACTAAAAATGGTCATCATGTATTAAGAATTATTCATCATGAATTTCAAATTTTTTCATCATGTATCTAAACAAATGCTCATGGGGTGTTTCAAAGCCATTCACCATGCATTAAAAAACTATTTGTCATATATTTCTGAAAATATTGTGTATTTCAAAAGAAAATCTTCATAGTGTATTATAAAAATGATAATCATATATTACATAGAAAATAATCATGTATTATCATCATGTTAATCTTGTATAAAACTATGTTCATCATGTATTAAAAATTGTCATCTTGTATTTTAAAAATACACCCAGGAAAGAAAAAGAAAAATAAAACTAAACTAAAAATATTATTAAATAATAAAATGAAAAGAGAAAAATGAAAAAAAGGCAAAATCAAAAAATACGATGAACATTTTTCAAACACAGTGGCGGTTTTTAAAACACATGATGTATATTTTTTTAAATATGCCAAGAACATTTTATTAAATGCATGACGGAGATTTTTTAAAAAACACTAGCAAACAATTTTTTATGCACAATGAACATTCTTTTAAGCAAGTGATGAAAATATATAGAATACACTATTTAAAAAAACTTCGAATAATTATTTTGTGCACGATGAACATTTTTTAATACATGATGGCAGTTAAAAAATACATAATGAACATATTTTAAAAAGCGTTGAATACTTTTTTAAATACATGATTAACAATTTTTAAAAATATAGTGATATTTGTTAATATACAAGAAAAACACTAAGAAGCAAACAAAACTGGGGTAGAAAAAGAAAACAACAAAGCAAAAAAGAAACAAATGAAATGGCCCACGTGTGTACGATAGTGCTTCATATATGTCGCAGTAAGCGAGATATAGCACTGGCTCAAGCATGATGGGATTAAGCAACTACCTAGGCGATGGGCTTCATAGGTCCATGCTTGTAACTGATAGGGGCCAAAGGCTATGTGGAATTTTGTTTTCTTTTGCAACCCGCATTTGAAAGATGCCCACAAAGGCAAACTACAATGTGCGTGCTACATTGGTCGAGAACAGAGAGGAAGAAGACAACATGCCTCTACAGGTGATGGAGCCCAAGCGTGGAGATGGAACAACCGGCTGCGTGCGTAAGAGGGTGCTCACTGCTTAGGAACGACGGTGCACATCAACTGGCTTACAATGCCTTCCTCCCCCGATCGATTGACCATTTTCTACTTCATTGATTTGCAGCCCCATCTCTCCTCGCACTGATCATTCATCCTCTCACTCTCGTCACCATCATCATATTGCTTCAACAAGGTCCCAACTGCTAGGGATATGGATGCACGAAGAACAATACTTCTCAGAGAGAGAGAGAGAGAGAGAGGAGCACGCGCGCACAGTAACTCTACTCCACAAAATGTTGTCAGGGCCCTTAGTCTGCTTCTATATGAACACCAACAGAGAGAACAATTCCCATGTGTTGTTGTAGGTGTATCACAGGTTCCTCTGATGCTAAAAGGGCCAGACTGTATCCCACGTATGGCCAGGATAGTGAGATCCCTACGCGTGACAAAATGGACATAACTGACCTCAAGCGCAACTATTTCACAAACTAAACCATAGGCTAAACAAATTCACCCAGCTAACCCTTTTGTGTAGCGCCCGACAGGTCGGCACTGCACTACACTGAGTAGCGCCTGACTGACATACGCTGCAATCTTGGCCAATGTGGCACCTCGAGGCTAGACCGGGCCCGACTCCTAGTTGTGCAACGCCTAGGTGAAAGGAGCTACACTACCCTGTGCAGCACCTAGGTGAAAGGAGTTGCACTACCTTATATTAAAACTGTTCTAACTTTTAATCCGTGCATCCGATGAAAACATGTCTTATATGATTGTTGTGCATTTTTTCGTGTTCTACGCAAAGGTGGTATTATCATCTATGTTAGAATCAATTTGCTTGATGAAAACTCGATTGCAAAAGTGCATCATAATATAACTGACAAAATCTATTAAAACTTACAAACTTGGCATGATAATAGCCATTGACCTATAGCTCTTATGCATTTGCATTCTACATGAGTTATGCCATGCCTATGCTTTCCATGTTAATCATCTTTAACATGTTCATTTGTTGCATCTAAGTGACTAACATGATATAAATGAACTTCTGTTCTAGAAAGTTGCATTTTGTAAGATCCATCGTAATTAATCTTGACATCCTATGAATATGATCTAATTATGTAAGCTGGAAAATTTTATGTCTACTTTAAGTCCATGTCATTTTCATACCCACTAAATATTTGCATCACTATGTTTTGAAACACTGAAGTACCTAAGGCAATGTTCTGCTAGATTGACACTTGTTAATTTCACCAAGTCACTCGATGTCAACAGAACTTTGCATTTTGTAAAATACATAGTAAATCAACCATGCTTCATATAGAATAACTTTATATATGAATTTTGAGCATCTCCATGTCTAACTTCAGTATATCCAACATGTGGAAATGTTAAAAACATTTAACCTGATGTTATGTTGCACTAAAGTAGGCATTAATGTTGTTGGCATATTTGTCGCATATCTTACATAATCATATCTTGAGTTTTACAAAACCCTTTGGCATGAACTTGATATGTTTTTTATTCAGAATTTTTTGAAGACCGGCTTAGTTTTCTTGATAACTAAACTCTGTTTTTCATTAGGCTTGTAAGATAAGCCTGCTGACTTCCAGCTAGTAGCACTGACATCTAGTTTTCTTGTCAACTATATTTTGTCATCCTGGTTAGCACGAGGCCGTCCTGGGCTATCAAGTTCAAATCGACTCACTTTGTACCGACCTTATACCCTATATATATATATATATATATATATATATATATATATATATATATATATATATATATATATATATATATATATATATATATATTAGTACGCAATATAAGCAGCTGCAGCTTTTTCAGTAGCCTAAAATAGAGTCCAAATCAGAGAACATGTGCTCTTGCTACTAACAGAAAACATTATAGGTGCTAAATTTTAAGAGTATATAAGTATATATCTTCGACAATCCTCTCACTTATCTGTGTAGATATTGAGAACTTCTCGTTGCAATCGTCGATTTACTAGAAAGTAGACATGGAGATGCTCAAAATTCATATATAAAGTTATTTTATATGAAGCATGGTTGACTTACTATGCATTTTACAAAACGCAAAGTTCCGTTGACATCTAAGGACTTGGTGAAATTAACAAAAATGTCAATCTGGCAGAACATTGCCTTAGGTACTTTAGTGTCTCAAAACATAGTGATGAGACATTTGGTGGGTATGAAAATGACATGGACTTAAAGTAGATAGAAAATTTTCCAACTTACATAATTAGATCATGCATATTCATATGATGCCAGGATTAATTGCTATGGATCCTACAAAATGCAACTTTTTGTAATAGAAGTTCATTTATATCATGTTAGTCACTTAGATGCAAGAAATGAACATGTTAAAGATGATTAACATGGAAAGCATAGGCATGGCATTAAAGTACACATTATGTAGTACAAAACTCATGTTGGATGCAAATGCATAAGAGCTATAGGTCAATGACTATCATCATGCCAAGTTTGTAGGTTTTAACAGATTCTGTCAGTTATATTATGATGCACTTTTGCAACAAAGCTTTCATCATGCAAATTGACCCTAACATAGATGAAAATGCCACCATTGCATAGAACACATAATAATGCACAACATTCATATAAGGAAGTTTACATCGGATATATGGATTAAAAGTTACAACAATTTTAATAAGGTAGTGCATCTCCTTTCACCTTGGCGCTGCACAACCAAGAGTGGGGCCCAGGGTGCCATGCTGACCAGGAGTGTAGCGCCTGTCAGTCAGGTGCTACTCAGTGTAGTGTAGCGCCAACATGTCGGGCGCTACACAAAAGGGTTAGCTGGGTGAATTCATTTCGCCTACGATTCAGTTTGTGAAATAGTTGTGCTTCGAGGTCAATTTTGTCCATCTTACCCCTACGCTTACACTGTCTTACAACTTTTTGTAGATCCCCATGGTTGTCCTGGACGAGAAACTTCACCTAATTCCTAGCTATGCAAACACCATCGTCACAATGGGTCTTGTGTAGCTACTACATGTGTCCATAACCATAGATAATCGGATGCACCAATTTGGTCCTCTAGTGCAGGTCATGGGATGTGGGTGAGTATGATACCTATAAAGCCTCGGTTGGCGGACGGACACCTAGTAGGCGAAGCGTGAGGCCCAGACCTTTGATCCTCAACTATGGGTGATGACGGTTGGATTTCAGCATGGCCGGTGTATCACATGAGAAGATGGGATCGCCATGGCTAATGTGTTGGTGTTACCCTGACACGATTCCCATCGAGGTGTGCCATCTTACAAGAAGGGGGGGGGCACAATGGGCATTGGTGATCAGCTTTCCCCCCACTTGAGCATTGGAGATAATAGGATGGACTCTTGAACACGTGGGTGGGTTGATCTCCTTGGTTTGACCACGGTAACTGATGAGTATATTATTTACACTCGTTCAACCATTATTTAAACCTCATAACCCCGGATATTCCAAGAAAATCACTCTGATCTTATTACTCATGACTAATAAATGCAAAAGATTGCAAACCCCTATATTTATTTTTCCCCACCACAAATGCACCATTTGAGGGAAGGAAATGAAGTTATATAGAGAAATATGAAGTGTGGAGATCAAGCCAAATCAACTAGATGCGTAAGAGAGGAAACAAAGGAGAAGACGAGTTCTGGTACAAGCAGCGCTTGTACCAGAGCTCAAACTTAGAGCCACGAAACAAGGCTACATCCACAAAAAAAACATCCTCCATGATTCGGGGTTGCCGCCCCGATGTCCCTCGTTCGCATATGAGCCACAACATTCAGTGCCTATGACCCTTTTCAACCGAAACTTTTGATCCATGACTTAGGTCTTTTTTTCTACAAATTCCCGTTCTAAGAAAAGCTCTGTTTACAATGATAAAACTGAGCTATTGATACTCGGCACTTTCGAGTCATTCTATTCTCGTATAAAAGGTTCTACAGTGTTGTGTTTAGAACCACACCTCTTTCTTTCGTCAGTACTTTCAAGTGTTTGACATTGCCCTAGCCGTTCAAATGTATTTGTATTGTCTTGATAGTTTTGCTAGTTTTCTATCCATGCTTCCAAGCCTTAGTTGCTTTTTCAATAACAATTAGATTTTGAACTCTCTCCATTTATTTTCTACCAATAAACCTTTGTGGTTGCAATCATTTCATACCACCACAAGTCATTCTATCCACTCATTTCAGCTCTTGCAAGTCATCCGAGCGCCGCCATTTTCACGCCTTCACATTGATCCCATGGATGCAAACGATATTTATGTCGACATCAGCTATATGATCTCGTCCTTTCCCACACATATCTAGCTATTCCACTCTCCAACATAAAACTACCACCTCGGCCTTCTAACCTATCGTTCAAAACTTCTTCAAATACCTCACAGACTGGGCCACCCGCTTGATGCCTATAGGTGCAAGGTTAACATCATTCTTCTCCGTCCTCTGATTAACTCACCACCTAATTCATGTTGCGCTTTCGCCTACAAACAAAACCTCAAAGCCTGCAATTCAAAGAGCTTTTTTTTGGAATATCGGGGAAACTTGCATTGGGGCCCAGTGTCTTACAATATGGAAAATGTTTGCAAACCCCAAACTTTTGATGGTCTAAGTATTAAAACTTGCAGCCATAGACCCACCCACATGTACATTCCATCTGTTTCAGAAACCAAAGGTTGTGCGGCCCAGAGGGGCATTGTATCTGCAACAGAGAGAATATATGTGTTGGTGAGTCTCCAGCTTTGGGGGCATGCCATCCTCCTTGCCTTGACCATCTCTCCTGTTGGCAGACTCAGTCTACTTGTTACACATGTTGGGCTTCCAAGCGTGGGAGTTGTCGCAAGCAGTAAGCTTTTTGTTAGTGGGGAACCAAGGTATTAATCCGTGAAGGTAGAAAGAACATGCAATAGTTGTGTGTCCTGCAATACAAATAAAACTATGCTTGTGTTCCCAACAATTCTAACAAGGGCATCAATCCCTACTAGTCTTGCTAATTGAAGAAGGCTATTGAAAGACAAAGTGTGATAAATATTTTTGGTATTTTCGGAATAAAACAAAACTGAAAATAAAGTAGCATGTAAATGTTATTGAAAGATGATTCTTATGGTAGAAATTGGATCCGAGTTCATAGGTTCACCAGGTGTAACTCTCCAATGCACCAAAAGTGTGGTAGGTGACTTTTTCATGGGTATAAGTGCGAGATGGAATACTCATGTTCATGAAAGATAAGTAAATATTATGAGAATGTATATAGGCAGTACGTCCATAATACTAAAGACCGAGACCTTGACATGCATATTTAGCTAAATAGTCCGAGATACTTTGCACCATCTAGACATTAAGTATAAACGCAGACAATTACATTTAGAACGATGACATACTGTTATGATTAGGGGATTATTCATCCTCCACTAACCATTAACCCTTAATGGCCAAAATTCAAACAAGTCTTTTATATTTTACTATCACTATGGTAGATTACTTGCAAGACTTGAACTAAACTAAAGCACACCTCTTTAACTACCGGCGACCGCTCTAAGTTAACTGGCCAAGGGAATACAAGCAACCGGAAAGAATCATGCATCTATATATCAAACATGAATCATAAAAAACTGAACATATAGAGTCCACATGACCTACATCTCCATCATAAACTCATTGGATAAACTACAATCATGTAGTGAAGCTCATGTAGCTATTTTATTGAACATAAAAAATACATCTACGAGGAGAGATTAGAACATTGGTTGCCGCCATGAACCCGTAGTCCAAGGGGTGAACTAGTCACAACTCATCTTGGAGGATGAAGATCAAGGTTTATGATTATGTTGATGAAATCCCCCTCCGACAAAGTTCCGGATCAGGGCTCAAAACGAAATTCGCCTGAAAAGCGTGATGTGACGGCGACAAAAAAACTTGATGATTCAGACGTGAGTTTTGGGGTATATATAAGCCAGGTTAACGGAGGCCAGCCGGGGACCCATAGGAAGTAGGCGCCCTTATGCCCTCTAACCCTAAGGGAACCTAGGGCTTGTGGGCCTACTAAGTGTGGGTCTAGGTCCCTTGGGGTCCTTCTGTTCATCAAACTCCCGAAACTATTTTTTGTTGATGTTTTGACACTTTTTCTAGGTATTTTCCTGAAAATACAGAAAAACAACACAAAATAGGAACTCGCACTAGGAACTAGATTAATATGTTAGTCAATAAAAACTATGCTCAAAGTGTTTATAATTGAAAGGATTATATCATGAAACATACAAAAATTATCGATACGTTTGAGACATATCAGTTGTCACACATAATTAATGTGGGGACAGGTATCGCAGGCACATGTAGCCACCCCGTGTTTGCTCCACAACCGTCATGGCCGATCAAGTAGTGTACTACTATGGTCCAATTCTTTTGGCCAATTCTCCCAGAATCTCAAGAATTGGACCTTCCCCTAGATTCTCCAAGAATCTTTAACCGAATTTTTTTAAATCTTGCTATATCAAAGCCTGAATACCGAGGCATGCACGCCATTGCACGGAAAGCCTGGCCATTGTGGTCAAGCGGGCTCAGAATCAATCTGAAGAGTCGAGACGTACGATGCAGCAGCACGACGAGTGGTAGCTAGTACACCCCGCATTTCTGCTGGTTTTGTCGTGGAATTGTCACGGCAGATGTCCTCTTGCAAGGACTTGATCGTGGAGCCATCGCAACTAGGAAGCTTAAAGGGGTTAATCGGGACAAAGGACACGCGAGGTTTATACTAGTTCAGCCCCTTACGGTGAAGGAAGGCCTACGTCTAGTTAGGTTTGTCATTGCTTGAGGTTTTGATGGCCAGGGAGCGAGATACGCTACGCCCGGTTCTCGATTGGTTGTTTCGTGTCCTTAAGCCGCCGGCGGATCGTCCCCTTATATACACGGGTTGACGCCCTGCGGCCTACAGAGTCCCGGCCGGCTCATAAACAGTGTCCGGCTCGGTGACTAGTTACCTTTACCTTATGTTACAAGTCATGCCATCATGGCGGTTTGTCACTACGGGCCTTAAGCCCTATGAACCGTCATCCTTATGCTGGGTCTTGGGCTTCTTTCATGATGAGTCTTCTTTACATAGCCCGGCCCCTCACAGCCGGTTTACTCAAATAGTTATATCCCCAACATTAGGCCCCAGATTGATTTGGATCGGTTCATGTCAATCTTAAAAATACCTTAAACATACATCTTCCTGTCTTCTGCCAGCGCAAAGGTCATAGCCCGCAGTGACGTCATCTTCTAGATTCATGATAACCCGCCGTGACATCATCTTGCACTGACTTTGTATTTTATTCCGCCATATCCTCAACGGATCCCTGCCTTTACTGACCGTCCCGAAAACCGAGGCGTCGGGGCCGCTGGATAATAATGTTCAATCTCCTCGTTTCTCGCGCCGTCTTAATGGGCCCTTCCTTATAAATAGGCGCGACCTAGGTCCTTTCCCATTCTCCTTCTTCAGTCGTCTTCCTCCTCGCACCTCCTTTCTTCGCTGCTCAAGCTCTGCCGCCGCCGCCGTCGAACCCCTCGTCTTCATCGACTCAGGCCGCTGCATCACCCTGATTCGGACCAGAAAACGACGGCGACCCTCCGCAGCTCGTCCGCATCTGTGAGTTCTTTTTATCACCTTTCTCAGATCTACATTGGCACTGTTTTTTAGTTCGTCGACGTTCACTGCCGCCCGATGTAAACCTCCTTTAGCTCTCACCTCTAATCCCTTGCTCAGATCGTAAAAATAACATAGAACTGCCGCGGAGGATGTTTTGTGCTTATTCTGTATGAAAACAGATCTCATTTCCTTGTTTTTGGAAGCCCTCCTCGAGTATATGAACTTCCTGTACTACTTTAGGTCTAGAATTTTTTCCTTTCCAGGGCATCGTTTGATCCAAATAAATGATTGCAACTTGTGAAACCTGTTTGTTCCACACTTAACCAAAAACTGCCTGCTTTTGGCGACTTAAGACAATTTTAATCATCTTTAATACCTGCAGCTGTTTAAACATTATCACATAATTACCTGTATGTCATTAGGCCCCTACTTAAGCCGCCATCTCAGACAACCCAATAATGCTTATTCTCCGGGTTATAATAAACCGGAAATTTCCTTTATCTTGTTGTAGGCTTCATTTTACCCAATGGCACCCAAAGCTGTTAAACCTCCGATTACCTGCAACTGGGTCCCATCCATTGTTACAGAGAGCAAACTGTCAGAGTTTGTAAAATCTGGCCATCTGCCCAAGAAGGACGTCATGTCTTATCGTGCTCCTGACCCGTCTGAAGAGAAACCTCAACCCAAGGAAGGGGAGGTGATCATTTTTACCGATCACATGAGCCGGGGATTTGCTCATCCCGGTTCAAAATTCTTTAGAGACGTTTTGCACTTCTTTGACTTAAGACCCCAAGACATCGGGCCCAACTCCATCTCAAATATCTGCAACTTTCAAGTTTTTTGTGAGGTCTACCTTGGAGAAGAACCCAGCCTACTTCTGTTCAGGGAATTGTTCTATTTGAACCGGCAGAATGAACGGGCCAACGGGCCCAGTCTGGAGCTTGGTGGCATATCAATTCAAAGGCGGAGAGACTGTATGTTCCCTTATGCTGAGTTGCCGAGTCATCCCAAGGACTGGAACCAGACATGGTTCTACTGCCAAGATACCTCTCCGGCTGGCGAAAATCCACTGCCCGGCTTCCGCACATTGCGCCTTGAGCCTACTCACCCGCTGCCAGATAAGTTGTCAGCTATTGAACGCCTGCCACTCACCCCCAAAATCAAGAAGATTAAAGCTCTTTTAGGGAACGGCTTAGACGGCATTGACCTGGTCCGAGTCTGGGTCGCTTGGAGGGTAATTCCGTTGAGCCGCCGCCCCGGCTTAATGTGTAATTATTCAGGCGAGAAGGATGACCCTCAGCGTCATAGCTCTGATGACTTACCAGATGACGTAGTGGAAGCTACAACTCAATCCTTGTTGAAGGAGGGCACAGTGAATAGTAATTCCTTCGGCTTACTCCCTTTTTGCCAGAAGAACCCGGCCCCTGCAGTAAGTTTCCGGCCGTCGGGTTATGTTTTATCATGTTAGGCTGTATTCTTACGTATAACCAGTTATAACCTTTTACAGGCAAATGATAACTTCTGGAACACGCCATATGATCATGAAGCGGCCAAGAAAGCCAGGGCGGCCAAGAGAGCCGAAAAGAGAACCACCAAGCCCACCACCTCAAGGAAAAGGATGCCAAGCGCCTCTGAACTTTTTCAGCTTGATGATACTGATGATAACGAGGAAGAGGTAACCTTTGAATTTTCCTTTCTCCTTTATTTCTACCTTACTGATGCTAACCTTCTTTCAGGAAGACACAGGAAACAGCCAACCCGTCGAAGAAGAGGTAATTGTAATCTCCTCCGACTCCGAGCTTCAGCCGCGTCAGAAAATTCGAAGAGTAACCCGGAAAGTAAGATTTTCACATCCTTTGGCTTACCAAGATCCTGACTTTCTTTTGAAGCGGCAGATTTATGAGAGCCGGAGGCAGACCCGGACCAGCAAAGACGCGGAACTCTCCTCCGGCTTACCTGATGTGACCAGGAAACGCCAGGCTGAGGTTATCTCCGATTTACACCTTCTTTTTCCTTTAGCGGGTTTCATTTGTTAACCTCTCAATTATTCTGACTCCAACTATCAGGATATTTCACCTTCCTCCAGTGAGTCTATGCAGTCCAACATGCCAGCCTTCAAAACTGCTCCCGGGTAATATAAACTTGTTATACCTTATGCCTTATTTTACCATATTTGTTGTATTTAACATGTCTACCTTTTCCACAGTGTGCAAGTAAAGCCCAGCAAAAGAGCAAAAAAGAATAAGCCGCCCCAAGAGCCGGTTGTGACTGAACCAGAGCTGGGCACAGCTGCTCCTGACGCCTCTGCTCATGAGCCGCCGCCTCAACCATCTCATGATGTTCCTATATCTTCCTCTGACCCGCCTGCTGAGCAAACCTTCAACAATTCTGGTAACCCGGAGGCTCCTAGCCCCGCCAAGGCAAATGATCAGGAAGTTGAGATTCTCAAGACTCAGTTTGTTGAGCCGGCACAGCCATCTGTACTTGCCAAGTGTTCTAAAGAGGAATTGGTAGAACGCCGAAAGGCCAAGCTGGACGTCACTGACTATACTCATTTGAGTATTGGAGAGATCGTCTCTGGCTATATCAATCAAGTACAAAGCAGCCGTGACCTGGAAATTGACATGGTGAAGCAGATACAGCAAAAATCTGAGGTATGACTTATGCTAGCTTACTTTCAATCATACTTACTGTACCAGCCCCCAAGTCTATTGCTTATGAATAAATATGCTGTAGACTTAGAAAAATTGTTAGAGCTGCCTACCCGGCTTAAAGAAAAATATTTGAACCGGATGTAACACAATACCTTTAACTTGCGATATACATTAGCCCCCAAGTGCCAAAAATCTTTGCTTGCAAGGTATTTGGGACTTAATATCCAGGACCGGCTTAATAATTTAGAAAACTTCGGTACATTAGCCCCCAAGTGTCAAGTATCTTTGCTTGCAAAGCGCTTGGGACTTAATATTACTTACCGTAATTTTGACTGCTATCCGGCGCAATGCAGACCACCATAAGTAAATTTGAATCGGACATTGCTGACTTGAAGAATCGCCTGGCAGCCCAAGAAAGTGAAATTGAAAAAGCCAACTCCAAAGTTCAATTCAGCGTCTCCGAACAAGAGAAGCTGAAGCAAAATTTTGAATCGGAGAAGAAAATTTGGGCTGATGAAAAGGCCGCACTAGCGACCCGGGCCGAGACAGCAGAGGCATCACTTGCGGAAGCTACGGCCGAACTGTCCGACTTAAAGCGCCAGATATCTCGAATGGTCTCAGCAATCTTTGGTGAGTGACTTACTCAAACCTTAAACACTGCAAAACTCCTTGAATGACCATTTCAGTTGTCTCCTCTGTCTCACCTTATGCTTAATAACGCAGGCCCCAGGAGCACAAATCTCAAGCAGAACATGGTGATCAAGCTGAAGGCGGTTTATACTCTGGTGGAACAACTCTACACCGGGTCACAACGTGCTCTGGCCATTGTGGCTTTATCAAATGATGTTCCCTATCTCCTGCAAGATGTGCTGAAGCGGCTTGCTGTGCTACCTCAGCGAATCCAAGAGTTAAGACGAGCATCTGCAAGAGCCGGGGCTATAGACGCATTGAGCCGGGCCAAGGTGTGGCTTCCAGAACTAGACCCCGCTGATATTGCTCTTGGGTATCCAAGTTTAAAGGAAGACAGCACCGTGTTTAATGATAAGGACTTCACCGCCTGCGTGAAGGATATACGTCCGGTGGCTACGCTTATTGGGAACGATACTGACCTCACCAAGTGTCAGCCGGGTTATGACAAGGAGAATCGGAGAATCCCCACGCCGCATTATGACGATGTCAGCTTGATCCCTCCAACCCGTAAGCACACCTTTGCTCCTGAAGTCGACCCAACCGGTTTAATAGATGATGAAGCTGAGTTTGAAGCCTTGAGTGGCATTGACTGGGCCTCATCATCCTTCCAGGACAACACAGCCGGCGAAGAGAGGGAGAAGGATAACCCGGAGGCTTGAGTTTTGCTATGCCTTTGTGCATGCTTATGGCCCTTGATAGTTGCATAAGCCGCCGCCACTATTCTCTTTGTAGCTTGTATGAATCTGTTATGTCTTTTGCAAAAATACCTTGCATTGCCCTGTGATGATTACAGCTGCCTTTCCGGCTTATATAAACCAACCCCCGAGGGTAAGTTTAACTCCTGAAAATTGGCACATACAAGTTCACCTAGTACTTAACAACCTGATGTAACCAATATTAACCCTGGAAGATTATAATGTATTGTATTTTCAAGAAGGTCACAAGATATGCAATGTTGACACTTGTAAAATATGATGAACAAAATTCAAGGGTCTCTGATTCGAATACGATCAGTGAACCGTTCCAAAGGGGTTGAGCTAAGATTCGGATACGATCTGTTAACCCCCAGTGGATGTGGTGATGCCGATCAAGTGGGTATCGACAGCTATGTTCTCTTTGGTTCAAATACGACCTATGTTTGAACAGGAAGCCCCCAAGTGACCATAAGAGTTGTTTAATGACGCTGATTCGAATATGATCCACGTCAGACCCAAAAGGGGTTAAGCTATGATTCAAATATGATCAAGAAGCCCCCGAGTGGGTTTGGCAGTATGCCGATCAAGTGGGTACCGACAGCTATGTTCTCTTTGGTTTGAATACGACCTATGTTTGAACAGGAAGCCCCCAAGTGATCACGGCTAGATTCAGATATGATCATAAACCGGACCAAAGGAAAGCCGGATTCAGATATGATCCGCTTCTCCTTGGTTATCTCCACCACCTAACAAAGAAAACACATAAACCTTTTTAGGAGTGGCAAAAAAGGACAGAGGTCCTGCTTTATTGATTTATGTAATATACATAGTATAAGTGTATACACATTAGAGCCGATGGCTCAAGTATAATAAGGCCGAAGATGAGCGATATTCCACGGCCGACGGGTCTCCTCCTCCGACTTACGTGAGTCTTTGTGTTCCCGAACGTCGATAAGGTAGTATGACCCGTTGTTGAGATTCTTGCTGACCACAAAAGGTCCTTCCCAAGGAGGGGATAGCTTATGCATGTCAGATTGATCCTGGATGAGTCGGAGCACTAAGTCGCCTTCCTGAAAGGTTCTGGACTTAACCCGGCGGCTGTGGTAATGGCGCAGGTCTTGCTGGTAAATCGCTGAGCAGGCTATTGCCAAGTCTCGCTCTTCATCCAACAGGTCAAGTGCTGAAGGAAATATGCCCTAGAGGCAATAATATTGTTATTATTTTATTTCCTTATATCATGATAAATGTTTATTATTCATGCTAGAATTGTATTATCCGGAAACATAATACTTGTGTGAATACATAGACAAACCAAACGTCACTAGTATGCCTCTACTTGACTAGCTCGTTAATCGAAGATGGTTATGTTTCCTAACCATAGACATGTGTTGTCATTTGATTAATGGGATCACATCATTAGGAGAATGATGTGATTGACATGACCCATTCCATTAGCTTAGCACCCGATCGTTTAGTATGTTGCTATTGCTTTCTTCATGACTTATACATGTTCCTATGACTATGAGATTATGCAACTCCCGTTTACCGGAGGAACACTTTGTGTGCTACCAAACGTCACAACGTAACTGGGTGATTATAAAGGAGCTCTACAGGTGTCTCCAAAGGTACATGTTGGGTTGGCATATTTCGAGATTAGGATTTGTCACTCCAATTGTCGGAGAGGTATCTCTGGGCCCTCTCGGTAATGCACATCACATAAGCCTTGCAAGCATTGCAACTAATGAGTTAGTTGTGAGATGATGTATTACGAAACGAGTAAAGAGACTTGCCGGTAACGAGATTGAACTAGGTATTGAGATACCGATGATCGAATCTCGGGCAAGTAACATACCGATGACAAAGGGAACAACGTATGTTGTTATGCGTTCTGACCGATAAAGATCTTCGTAGAATATGTAGGAGCCAATATGAGCATCCAGGTTCCGCTATTGGTTATTGACCGGAGACGTGTCTCGGTCATGTCTACATTATTCACGAACCCGTAGGGTCCGCACGCTTAAGGTTTCGATGACAGTTATATTATGAGTTTATGCATTTTGATGTACCGAAGTTTGTTCGGAGACCCGGATGTGATCACGGACATGAAGAGGAGTCTCGAAATGGTCGATACATAAAGATTGATATATTGGAAGCCTATATTTGGATATCGTAAGTGTTCCGGGTGAAATCGGGATTTTACCGGAGTACCGGGAGGCTACCGGAACCCCCCGGGAGGTATATGGGCCTTAGTGGGCTTTAGTGGAAGAGAGGAGAGGTGGCCAGGGCTGGGCCGCGCGCCCCTCCCCCCTAGTCCGAATAGGACAAGGAGAGGGGGGCGGAGCCGCCCCCCCTTCTTTCTCTCTCTCCTCTTTCCCCTTCCCGAATCCTATTCCAACTAGGAAAGGGGGGGGGGGAATCCTACTCCCGGTGGGAGTAGGACTCCTCCTGGCGCGCCCTCCTCCTGGCCGGCCGCACCCCCCCCCTTGATCCTTTATATACGGGGCCAGGGGCACCTCTAGAGACACAAGTTGATCCACGTGATCATATTCTTAGCCGTGAGCGGTGCCCCCTTCCACCATAATCCTCGATAATATTGTAGCGGTGCTTAGGCGAAGCCCTGCGACGGTAGTACATCAAGATCATCACCACGTCGTCGTGCTGACGGAACTCTTCCCCGACACTTTGCTGGATCGGAGTTCGGGGATCGTCATCGAGCTGAACGTGTGCTAGAACTCGGAGGTGCCGTAGTTTCGGTGCTTGATCGGTCGGGCCGTGAAGACGTACGACTACATCAACCGCGTTGTGCTAACGCTTCCGCTGTCGGTCTACAAGGGTACGTAGATCACACTCTCCCCTTGCGTGTGCGTAGGAATTTTTTTGAAATTACTACGTTCCCCAACAAGTGCATCTTGCCGAGCTTTTTCATTGTCTTCCTCAACATAAGCCGCCACACTGGGTGAATCATGACGGATGTCACTTGGCAGGACCGCCTCTGCTCCATACACCATAAAGAAAGGCGTGTAACCTGTAGATCTGTTAGGTGTAGTATTGATGCTCCAAAGTACAGAAGGTAACTCCTCCACCCAACAACCCGGTGTCCGCTGTAAGGGGACCAAAAGCCGGGGCTTGATACCTTTCAAGATTTCTTGATTAGCTCGTTCTGCTGCACAGACAGACTCGGCGTAAGCCGCATCGCCTTCTTCACACTCCAGGGCCACCTTTCGGCTTCCATGCACAATGATGGTACCCTTGTAGCCCGGCATCTTGAGCTGTAGATAAACATAGCACGGCCGTGCCATGAACTTGGCATAGGCTGGCCGCCCGAACAAAGCGTGATATGGACTCTTGATTTTGACCACTTCAAAAGTTAATTTTGCGCCCTAGAATCATGCTCGTCTCCGAAGGCCACCTCTAGCTCAATCTTACCCACAGGATACGCCGACTTACCGGGCACCACTCCATGGAAGATGGTGTTGGAAGTCTTTAAATTCTTGTCAGTTAAGCCCTTGCGCCGAAAGGTCTCGTAATAGAGGATGTTGATGCTGCTACCTCCATCCATGAGCACCTTAGTAAATTTATAACCACCAACCTGCGGTGCCACCACTAGGGCCAGTTGACCCGGATTATCAACCCGGGGAGGGTGATCCTCCCTGCTCCAGATAATAGGCTGTTCCGACCACCTCAAGTAACGCGGGACTGCCGGTTCAACAGAATTCACAGCCCTCTTATGAACTTTCTGATCACCTTTACACAAACTTGTGGTGAACACGTGATACTGCCCGCTGTTTAACTGTTTTGGATGGCTCTGATAACCCGACTGCTGCTGCTGCTGACCTCCCTGACCAGACTGCTGTTGATTATAACCACCCTGGTTTCCCTGAAAACCGGATCCTGAACCACCGCCCGGGCCATGAAAGCCGCCGGCTCCTGAGCCGCCGCCTGGGCCTTGATTGCCATCAAACGTATTAGAATTCTTAAAAGCTTTCATGATTGCGCAATCCTTCCACAAATGAGTCGCTGGTCGTTCCCGGGTGCCGTGTTTCGGGAGGGCTCATTGAGAAGTTGCTCAAGAGACGGACCTGACCCACCAAAACGGGGTGGCTTCCCTTCGCGCTTCTGGTTATTACCCTGTGCATTGGCCACAAATTCCGGGTTACCATCCGCCTTACGCTTATTTCCTCCTTGACTCGCTGGGTTATGCTGCTGACCCTTTCCATTACCGTTCTTCTTTCCCTTCCCTGTCTTTTCCTCATCAGACGCGGGATCCTTGGTACTATCAGAATCGGCATACTTGACTAAAGCCACCATCAGCGTCCCCATATAGTTGCAATCACGCTTAAGGTGCCCCAGCTTCTGTCTCAGAGGCTCAAAGCGGCAATTCTTCTCCAGCATGAGAACTGCTGAGCCGGCATCCATCTTGTCAGATGAATGTATTATATCCTTGACTCGGCGCACCCAATGAGTCGTAGATTCACCTTCTTCCTGTTTATAATTTGTCAGATCCACAATTGACATGGACTGCTTGCAAGTATCCTTGAAGTTCTGGATGAAACGGGCCTTTAACTCTGCCCATGAGCTAATGGAATTAGGTGGCAAACCCTTTAACCAAGAACGGGCCGTTCCGTCCAACATCATGGTGAAATATTTAGCCATCGCTTCATCACTCACCTCCAGCAGCTCCATAGCCATCTCGTAACTTTCAATCCACGCCCCAGGCTGTAAATCGGCCATATAATTCGGCACCTTCCGAGGTCCCTTGAAATCCTTGGGCAGACGTACATTGCGTAGAGCCGGTACCAGACAAGGAACTCCTTCGGTTCTAGTAGCCACTCCCGCCTCAACGGAAGCCGTCGGGTAAGCCGGTGAGTTCTGTTGAGCTGCTAGCTGGGCCGCTAGCTGAGCCGCCCGCTCGTCCTCCTGACGTATCCGATCCTGAACCGGGTTATACCCGCCGGGCTGGTTTCGGCGCTGAGCGTTACTTGACAAGGCCTCTGACTCCATGTGTCTACTGTAACTCGGGCTCCGGTTTTGACGAGGCGGAGCTAACCAGGGCGGAGGAGTCGAGTGAATCCTATCCCGGCTGTAGGAGTAGGTTTCTTGCTGGGCCAGGGCTGTTTGGACAAGTTCTCTGATCTTCCGGGTTTCCACCGCTGTCAGATCATCCCCATCTACTGGGAGAGCCGCCAAACGTGCTGACGCTGCGATTAAATTCTCCATGGGGTTGGAGAAGTGACCCTGTGGTATTGGTACATAACTGGGTGGTGCCATATTGCTGTGAGGAGGTGCCATCCCCTGAGGCTGGACTGGACCTCCCGCTCTGGATGTAATGAGCTGATTCGCACCTGGCGGGTTACTTGGGCCGGCCCCGGGTGTAGCAAAGAGATTCCGAGGATCATAATTCTGAGGTAAACGGGACTGAGTTTTCTGATGTCTCCTCCTCATTACCTCATTAGACGCGTTTAAACTCAATGTGAGCTGCAAGGCCTCTTCCTGGAGTTGCTGCGCCCGTACGTCCAAAGCCGCCCGCTCTGTTGCTAATCTAGTGTCTTCAGCTGCTAAGGTTTCCTTGGCCCGGTCGATCTCATCACGAACCTGTGCCACCTCTGCCTCATGCTCATATTGGTTCGCAGGGATGACTGTAACAGTTAACAAAGCCGTAAGCTTATCCATGAGATCCATCAGCACCTGAGCCGGTGAGCGCACGGGGCCTCCTGCCCCGGCTGCTCCTTGTTGGGGAACGTTGCAGAAAACAAAATTTTCCTACGGTTTCACCAAGATCCATCTATGAGTTCATCTAGCAACGAGTGATCGGATGCATCTACATACCTTTGTAGATCGCGAGCGGAAGCGTTCAAAGAACGGGGATAAGGGAGTCGTACTCGACGTGATCCAAATCACCGATGACCGAGCGCCGAACGGACGGCACCTCCGCGTTCAACACACGTACGGAGCGGATGACGTCTCCTCCTTCTTGATCCAGCAAGGGGGAAGGAGAGGTTGATGATAATCCAGCAGCACGACGGCGTGGTGGTGGATGTAGCAAAACTTCGGCAGGGCTTCGCCAAGCAACCGTGGGAGGAGGAAGAGGTGTAGCAGGGGGAGGGAGGCGCCAAAGCTCAGGGGTGCGGCTGCCCCCTCCCTCCCCCCCTTTATATAGGCCCCCTGGGGGGCGCCGGCCCTTGGGAGATCCAATCTCCAAGGGGGGCGGCGGCCAAGGGGGGTGGAGTGCCCCCCAAGGCAAGTGGGGTGCCCCCCCCCACCCTAGGGTTCCAACCCTAGGCGCAGGGGGTGGGCCTAGGGGGGCGCACCAGCCCACTAAGGGCTGGTTCCCCTCCCCACTTCAACCCATGGGGCCCTCCGGGATGGGTGGCCCCACCCGGTGGACCCCCGGGACACTTCCGGTGGTCCCCGTACAATACCGGGTGACCTCGAAACTTTCCCGATGGCCGAAACAGCACTTCCTATATATAATTCTTTACCTCCGGACCATTCCGAAACTCCTCGTGACGTCCGGGATCTCATCCGGGACTCCGAACAACATTCGGTTTGCTGCATACTCATGTTCATACAACCCTAGCGTCACCAAACCTTAAGTGTGTAGACCTTACGGGTTCGGGAGACATGCAGACATGACCGAGACAGCTCTCCGGTCAATAACCAACAGCGGGATCTAGATACCCATGTTGGCTCCCACATACTCCTCGATGATCTCATCGGATGAACCACGATGTCGAGGATTCAAGCAACCCCGTATACAATTCCCTTTGTCAATCGGTACGTTACTTGTCCGAGACTCGATCGTCGGTATCCCAATACCTCGTTCAGTCTCGTTACCGGCAAGTCACTTTACTCGTACCGTAATGCATGATCCCGTGACCAAACACTTGGTCACTTTGAGCTCATTATGATGATGCATTACCGAGTGGGCCCAGAGATACCTCTCCGTCATACGGAGTGACAAATCCCAGTCTTGATCCGTGTCAACCCAACAGACACTTTCAGAGATACCCGTAGTATACCTTTATAGTCACCCAGTTACGTTGTGACGTTTGGTACACCCAAAGCACTCCTACGGCATCCGGGAGTTACACGATCTCATGGTCTAAAGAAAGGATACTTGACATTGGAAAAACTCTAGCAAACGAACTATACGATCTTGTGCTATGTTTAGGATTGGGTCTTGTCCATCACATCATTCTCCTAATGATGTGATCTCGTTATCAATGACATCCAATGTCCATAGTCAGGAAACCATGACTATCTGTTGATCAACGAGCTAGTCAACTAGAGGCTCACTAGGGACATGTTGGTGTCTATTATTCACACATGTATTACGATTTCCGGATAACACAATTATAGCATGAATAAAGACAATTATCATGAACAAGGAAATATAATAATAATGCTTTTATTATTGCCTCTAGGTCATATTTCCAACAGTCTCCCACTTGTACTAGAGTCAATAATCCAGTTACATTGTGATGAATCGAACACCCATAGAGTTCTGGTGTTGATCATGTTTTGCTCTAGGGAGAGGTTTAGTCAACGGATCTGCTACATTCAGGTTCGTATGTACTTTACAAATATCTATGTCTCCATCTTGAACATTTTCACGAATGGAGTTGAAGCGACACTTGATGTGCCTGGTCTTCTTGTGAAATCTGGGCTCCTTGGCAAGTGCAATAGCTCCAGTGTTGTCATAGAAGAGTTTGATTGGCCTCGACGCATTGGGTATGACTCCTAGGTCGGTGATGAACTCCTTCACCCAAATTGCTTCATGCGCTGCCTCCGAGGCTGCCATGTACTCCGCTTCACATGTAGATCCCGCCACGACGCTCTGCTTGCAACTGCACCAGCTTACTGCCCCACCATTCAAAATATACACGTATCCGGTTTGTGACTTGGAGTCATCCAGATCTGTGTCGAAGCTAGCGTCGACGTAACCTTTTACGAGGAGCTCTTCGTCACCTCCATAAACGAGAAACATTTTCTTAGTCCTTTTCAGGTACTTCAGGATATTCTTGACCGCTGTCCAGTGTTCCTTGCCGGGATTACTTTGGTACATTCCTACCAAACTTATGGCAAGGTTTACATCAGGTCTGGTACACAGCATGGCATACATAATAGAACCTATGGCTGAGGCATAGGGGATGACACTCATCTCTTCTATATCTTCTGCCGTGGTCGGACATTGAGCTGAGCTCAATTTCACACCTTGTAACACAGGCAAGAACCCCTTCTTAGACTGATCCATATTGAATTTCTTCAATATCTTATCAAGGTATGTGCTTTGTGAAAGACCTATGAGGCGTCTTGATCTATCTCTATAGATCTTGATGCCTAATATATAAGCAGCTTCTCCAAGGTCCTTCATTGAAAAACTCTTATTCAAGTAGGCCTTGATGCTGTCCAAGAGTTCTATATCATTTCCCATCAAAAGTATGTCATCTACATATAATATGAGAAATGCTACAGAGCTCCCACTCACTTTCTTCTAAACACAGGCTTCTCCATAAGTCTGCGTAAACCCAAACACTTTGATCATCTCATCAAAGCGAATGTTCCAACTCCGAGATGCTTGCACCAGCCCATAAATCGAGCGTTGGAGCTTGCACACCTTGTCAGCATTCTTAGGATCGACAAAACCTTCCGGCTGCATCATATACAATTCTTCCTTAAGGAAACCATTAAGGAATGCCGTTTTGACATCCATTTGCCATATCTCATAATCATAGAATGCGGCAATTGCTAACATGATTCGAACGGACTTTAGCTTCGCTACCGGTGAGAAAGTCTCATCGTAGTCAACCCCTTGAACTTGTCGATAACCCTTAGCGACAAGCCGAGCTTTATAGATGGTCACATTACCATCCGCGTCTGTCTTCTTCTTCTTAAAGATCCATTTATTTTCTATGGCTCGCCGCTCAACAGGCAAGTCAGTCAAAGTCCATACTTCGTTTTCATACATGGATCCTATCTCAGATTTCATGGCTTCTAGCCATTTGTCGGAATCCGGGCCCGCCATCACTTCTTCATAGTTCGAAGGTTCACCGTTGTCTAACAACATGATTTCCAAGACAGGGTTGCCGTACCACTCTGGTGCGGAACGTGTCCTTGTGGACCTACGAATTTCAGTAGGAGCTTGATCAGAAGTATCTTGATCATCATCATTAACTTCCTCTCTAGTCGGTGCAGGCACCTCAGGAACATTTTCTTGAGTTGCGCCTTTTTCCGGTTCAAGAGGTAATACTTCATCAAGTTCTACTTTCCTCCCACTTACTTCTTTCGAGAGAAACTCTTTCTCTAGAAAGGATCCATTCTTGGCAACAAAGATCTTGCCTTCGGATCTGAGGTAGAAGGTATACCCAATAGTTTCTTTAGGGTATCCTATGAAGACGCATTTTTCCGACTTGGGTTCGAGCTTTTCAGGTTGAAGTTTCTTGACATAAGCATCGCATCCCCAAACTTTTAGAAACGACAGCTTAGGTTTCTTCCCAAACCATAATTCATACGGTGTCGTCTCAATGGATTTCGACGGAGCCCTATTTAAAGTGAATGCGGCAGTCTCTAAAGCATAGCCCCAAAAAGATAGCGGTAAATCAGTAAGAGACATCATAGATCGCACCATATCTAATAGAGTGCGATTACGATGTTCAGACACACCATTACGCTAAGGTGTTCCAGGCGGCGTGAGTTGTGAAACTATTCCACATTTTCTTAAGTGTGTGCCAAATTCGTGACTCAAGTATTCTCCTCCACGATCTGATCGCAAAAACTTGATTTTTCTGTCACGTTGATTCTCAACCTCACTCTGAAATTCCTTGAACTTTTCAAAGGTCTCAGACTTATGTTTCATTAAATAGATATACCCATATCTACTCAAGTCATCAGTGACGGTGAGAACATAACGATAGCCACCACGAGCCTCAACACTCATTGGACCGCACACATCAGTATGTATGATTTCCAATAAGTTGGTTGCTCGCTCCATTGTTCCTGAGAACGGAGTCTTGGTCATTTTACCCATGAGGCATGGTTCGCATGTGTCAAATGATTCATAATCAAGAGACTCTAAAAGCTTCTTCATGCGTTTGACACCTATGTGACCAAGGCGGCAGTGCCACAAGTATGTGGGACTATCATTATCAACCTTACATCTTTTGGTATTCACACTATGAACATGTGTAGCATTACGGTCGGGATTCATTAAGAATAAACCATTCACCATCGGAGCATGACCATAAAGCATATCTCTCATATAAATAGAACAACCATTATTCTCTAATTTAAATGAGTAGCCATCTCGAATTAAACGAGATCCTGATACAATGTTCATGCTCAAAGCTGGCACTAAATAACACTTATTGAGGTTTAAAACTAATCCCGTAGGTAAATGTAGAGGTAGCGTGCCGACGGCGATCACATCGACCTTGGAACCATTCCCGACGCGCATTGTCACCTCGTCCTTTGCCAGTCTCTGCTTATTCCGCAGTTCCTGCTTTGAGTTACAAATGTGAGCAACTGCACCGGTATCAAATACCCAGGAGCTACTACGAGTACTGGTAAGGTACACATCAATTACATGTATATCACATATACCTTTTGTTTTGCCGGCCTTCTTGTCTGCTAAGTATTTGGGGCAGTTCTGCTTCCAGTGACCACTTCCCTTGCAATAAAAGCACTCAGTCTCGGGCTTGGGTCCATTCTTTGGCTTCTTCCCGATAGCTTGCTTACCGGGCGCGGCAACTCCCTTGCCGTCCTTCTTGAAGTTCTTCTTACCCTTGCCTTTCTTGAACTTAGTGGTTTTATTGACCATCAACACTTGATGTTCCTTCTTGACTTCTACCTCTGCTGATTTCAGCATTGCAAATAATTCAGGAATGGTCTTTTCCATCCCCTGCATATTGAAGTTCATCACAAAGCTCTTGTAGCTTGGTGGAAGCGACTGGAGGATTCTGTCAATGACCGCATCATCCGGGAGATTAACTCCCAGCTGAGTCAAGCGGTTATGTAACCCAGACATTGTGAGTATGTGCTCACTGACAAAACCATTTTCCTCCATCTTACAGCTGAAAAACTTGTCGGAGACTTCATATCTCTCGACCCGGGCATGAGCTTGAAAAACCATTTTCAGCTCTTCGAACATCTCATATGCTCCATGTCTCTCAAAACGCTTTTGGAGCCCCGGCTCTAAGCTGTAAAGCATGCCGCACTGACGAGGGAGTAGTCATCAGCACGTGTCTGCCAAGCGTTCATAACGTCTTGGTTCTGTGGGACGGGTGCGTCACCTAGCGGTGCTTGTAGGACATATTCTTTTTTGGCAGCTATGAGGATGATCCTCAGGTTCCGGACCCAGTCCGTATAGTTGCTGCCATCGTCTTTCAGCTTGGTTTTCTCTAGGAATGCGTTGAAGTTGAGGACAACGTTGGCCATTTGATCTACAAGACATATTGTAAAGATTTTAGACTAAGTTCATGATAATTAAGTTCATCTAATCAAATTATTCAATGAACTCCCACTCAGATAGACATCCCTCCAGTCATCTAAGTATAACATGATCCGAGTTAACTAGGCCGTGTCCGATCATCACGTGAGACGGACTAGCCAACATCGGTGAACATCTTCATGTTGATCGTATCTTCTATAAGACTCATGCTCGACCTTTCGGTCTTCTGTGTTCCGAGGCCATGTCTGTACATGCTAGGCTCGTCAAGTCAACCTAAGTGTTTGCATGTGTAAATCTGTCTTACACCCGTTGTATGTGAACGTTAGAATCTATCACACCCGATCATCACGTGGTGCTTCGAAACAACGAACTGTCGCAACGGTGCACAGTTAGGGGGAACACTTTCTTGAAATTATTATGAGGGATCATCTTATTTACTACCGTCGTTCTAAGTAAACAAGATGCAAAACATGATAAACATCACATGCAATCAAATAATAATAGTGACATGATATGGCCAATATCACATAGCTCCTTTGATCTCTATCTTGGGGCTCCATGATCACCTTGTCACCGGCATGACACCATGATCTCCATCATCGTGTCTCCATGAAGTTGCTCGCCAACTATTACTTCTACTACTATGGCTAACGCATTTAGCAATAAAGTAAAGTAATTTACATGGCGTTTCTCAATGACACGCAGGTCATACAAAAATAAAGACAACTCCTATGGCTCCTGCCGGTTGTCATACTCATCGACATGCAAGTCGTGATTCCTATTACAATAGCATGAACATCTCATACATCACATATATATCATTCATCATTCATCACAACTTTGGCCATATCACATCACAAAACACTTGCTGCAAAAACAAGTTAGACGTCCTCTAATTGTTGTTGCAAGTTTTACGTGGCTGCAATAGGGTTCTAGCAAGAACGTTTTCTTACCTACGTGAAAGCCACAACGTGATTTGTCAACTTCTATTTACCCTTCATAAGGACCCTTTTCATCGAATCCGCTCCAACTAAAGTGGGAGAGACAGACACCCGCCAGCCACCTTATGCAACTAGTGCATGTCAGTCGGTGGAACCGGTCTCACGTAAGCTTACGTGTAAGGTTGGTCCGGGCCGCTTCATCCCACAATACCGCTGAAGCAAGATAAGACTAGTAGCGGCAAGAAAGTTGACAACATCTACGCCCACAACAAATTGTGTTCTACTCGTGCAAAGAGAACTACGCATAGACCTAGCTCATGATGCCACTGTTGGGGAACGTTGCAGAAAACAAAATTTTCCTACGGTTTCACCAAGATCCATCTATGAGTTCATCTAGCAACGAGTGATCAGATGCATCTACATACCTTTGTAGATCGCGAGCGGAAGCGTTCAAAGAACAGGGATGAGGGAGTCGTACTCGACATGATCCAAATCACCGATGACCGAGCGCCGAACGGACGCACCTCCGCGTTCAACACACGTACGGAGCGGATGACGTCTCCTCCTTCTTGATCCAGCAAGGGGGAAGGAGAGGTTGATGATGATCCAGCAGCACGACGGCGTGGTGGTGGATGCAGCAGAACTTCGGCAGGGCTTCGCCAAGCAACCGTGGGAGGAGGAAGAGGTGTAGCAAGGGGAGGGAGGCGCCAAAGCTCAGGGGTGCGGCTGCCCCCTCCCTCCCCCCCTTTATATAGGCCCCCTGGGGGGGCGCCGGCCCTTGGGAGATCCAATCTCCAAGGGGGCGGCGGCCAAGGGGGGTGGAGTGCCCCCCAAGGCAAGTGGGGCGCCCCCCCCCCACCCTAGGGTTCCAACCCTAGGCGCAGGGGGTGGGACTAGGGGGGCACACCAGCCCACTAAGGGCTGGTTCCCCTCCCCACTTCAACCCATGGGGCCCTCCGGGATGGGTGGCCCCACCCGGTGGACCCCCGGGACACTTCCGGTGGTCCCCGTACAATACCGGGTGACCTCGAAACTTTCCCGATGGCCGAAACAGCACTTCCTATATATAATTCTTTACCTCCGGACCATTCCGAAACTCCTCGTGACGTCCGGGATCTCATCCGGGACTCCGAACAACATTCGGTTTGCTGCATACTCATATTCATACAACCCTAGCGTCACCGAACCTTAAGTGTGTAGACCCTACGGGTTCGGGAGACATGCAGACATGAACGAGACGGCTCTCCGGTCAATAACCAACAGCGGGATCTGGATACCCATGTTGGCTCCCACATACTCCTCGATGATCTCATCGGATGAACCACGATGTCGAGGATTCAAGCAACCCCGTATACAATTCCCTTTGTCAATCGGTACGTTACTTGTCCGAGACTCGATCGTCGGTATCCCAATACCTCGTTCAGTCTCGTTACCGGCAAGTCACTTTACTCGTACCGTAATGCATGATCCCGTGACCAAAAACTTGGTCACTTTGAGCTCATTATGATGATGCATTACCGAGTGGGCCCAGAGATACCTCTCCGTCATACGGAGTGACAAATCCCAGTCTTGATCCGTGTCAACCCAACAGACACTTTCGGAGATACCCGTAGTATACCTTTATAGTCACCCAGTTACGTTGTGACGTTTGGTACACCCAAAGCACTCCTACGGCATTCGGGAGTTACACGATCTCATGGTCTAAGGAAAGGATACTTGACATTGGAAAAACTAGCAAACGAACTATACGATCTTGTGCTATGTTTAGGATTGGGTCTTGTCCATCACATCATTCTCCTAATGATGTGATCTCGTTATCAATGACATCCAATGTCCATAGTCAGGAAACCATGACTATCTGTTGATCAACGAGCTAGTCAACTAGAGGCTCACTAGGGACATGTTGGTGTCTATTATTCACACATGTATTACGATTTCCGGATAACACAATTATAGCATGAATAAGGACAATTATCATGAACAAGGAAATATAATAATAATGCTTTTATTATTGCCTCTAGGGCATATTTCCAACACTCCTAACCCGGACGTTATCGCCGCTGAAGCCGTAGAATTTTGGCCGGGTTGAGTACCAGCCATGAAGACTCCTGCCCAGTTTGGCGACTCTGAGGGGTCCGGAATAGTGCTGCCGTCGGAACAGCCCCCCAGCACACCATCTTGAACCTGATACAGCGAATTTGTTGAGCCGACGGACGAATCGCCGTCAGAGAGGACGGCCGGCTCACCATCACCTTCAGATCCTTCAGGAAGTTCACCTCCGTGGATGCAACCCACAAAGGCACGCTTCACGACGGGTTGAGCTCGGGCGGGTTTCGCACGCCGAGCCGTCTCGACGAGGTCGGTGCAGCTGTCCGACTCAGGGCCCGGCTCATCGATCCGGCCGATGAAGACGTGAATTCCGCCGAAGGGGACCCGGTACCCGTACTCAATTGAGCTGGCATCGGGGCCCCAACCTTCGTCGTCGATGTAGATCTTGCCGCGACGACTCTTGGTCATCCGGCCAACTGCATATCCCTTGAGCCCTTCGAAGCTGCCCTTCAAGAACTCAAATCCACCGTGCGCTGGCCCCACGGTGGGCGCCAACTGTCGTGGAATTGTCACGGAAGATGTCCTCTTGCAAGGACTTGATCGTGGAGCCATCGCAAGTAGGAAGCTTAAAGGGGTTAATCGGGACAAAGGACACGCGAGGTTTATACTAGTTCAGCCCCTTACGGTGAAGGAAGGCCTACGTCTAGTTAGGTTTGGTATTGCTTGAGGTTTCGATGGCTAGGGAGCGAGATACGCTACGCCCGGTTCTCGATTGGTTGTTTCGTGTCCTTAAGCCGCCGGCGGGTCGTCCCCTTATATACACGGGTTGACGCCCTGCGGCCTACAGAGTCCCGGCCGGCTCATAAACAGTGTCTGGCTCGGTGACTAGTTACCTTTAACTTATGTTACAAGTCATGCCATCATGGCGGTTTGTCACTACGGGCCTTAAGCCCTATGAACCATCATCCTTATGCTGGGTCTTGGGCTTCTTTCATGATGAGTCTTCTTTACATAGCCCGGCCCCTCACAGCCGGTTTACTCAAATAGTTATATCCCCAACAGGTTTAGTCATATACAAGCCATGCGGTCTTCAGAGCAACATCGGCTGGAAGCATCAGAGCACAGTGAAACAGAAAATATGTTGGAAGCATCAGAGCACACCTCACCACGTTACCCGTGGTTACTTGAACGCCTTAAAAACATGGACACTTCAAATATGTTGCATGGAACCTTGAGTTCACCTCAAACATTTGACATTGGACCTAAAAATCATCAAGGGGGGCATTTTGATGGTGCGACGTTAAGTGGTTGAAATGAACTCATAACAATACTAGACCACTCTTGGCCTGCATGGATTGCCGTGAAGGTCCACATGTATATTGGACAGTTCTCAAGCCTCTCCTTCATTTGGGCCTGAAATATGTGAGTGACAAAGAAGAAGAAAAAAATCAAAAAAATAAGCCCACCCACTCACCAACGCATTTCAACCAGGAGGATAAAAAAATGATCTCTCCCCAACCCACTCCCATAGTCGACAAAAGCCACTTCACATTACACCTAAAAATTATTGAGAGCGGCATTTTGATGATGCGTTGCAAAGCGTTGAAAGGAGGTTGCCTAAACACTCGATTGAAAATCTCGTTGGATCATCTCGAACAACGTCCACCAATTGTTTTGTGATACTGGGAGCACCCCCCCCCCCCTGCAAAACATTTCGTAGTGGTCATTGAAATCATACCTTGTGAAGTGCTTGCTGGGAACCCATGGTAAGACCAAACTTGCTTCATGTTGATCATATCTCCTGGTTCTTGGCCAGCATTTAGTAAAGCTTGATGCCACCAAGAGTTTCCCCAAACACTTCACATTGGCATTTCAATGCCTCGTGAAGTGCTTGTAGGGAACCCATGGTAAGACCAAACATACTTCATGTTGATCATCTCTTCTAATTCTTTCCTGGCCCTTGAGTAAAGCTTGGCATCACCAAGAGTTACCCCAAACACTTCACAGTGGCATTTGGAACAACGCCTCATGAAGTGCTTGCAGGGAACCCATGGCAATACCAAACATGTCTTGTATTGATCAACTCTTTGGGTTCTCGGGCAACATTGAGTAAAGCTTGGTGGCACCAAGAGTTCCCCCAACCACTTCACAATGGTGCATTTTGAAATAATTCCTCGTGAAGTGCTTGCAAGGAACCCACAGTAAGACCAAACATGGTTCACCATTAGCGCAACTCTTGTGGTTTGCGCTGGTATCTAGTAAATTCTTGATTGCACCGAGAGTTCCCCCAAACACTTCACATAAGCTCTCAGAAAGGTGCTTCGTAAAGTGTTTCAAGGGAACTCCTGGTAATACCAAACGTGATTTGGAGTACATCTCTTGTGGTTTATGACCTGCAATATCTACTAAGTGCTTGGTTGCACCAAGAGTTCCTCCAAATACTTCACATGAAACCTTAAAAAGGTGCTTTGTAAAGTGCTTGAAGAGAACTCCCAGTAATACCAAACGTGGTTTTCAGCTCATTGGTGCATCTCTCTTATGGTATGTGGTCAAATGCTTAGTAACACCGAGAGTTCCCCCAAACACTTCAGGGAAGTTCTTGCAAAAGACGCATCCTGAAGTGCTTGAAGAGAACTCCTGACGAGGCCAAGCTCGATTAATCCCCACACACCCATCATAACGTATATGAACCTACCACTATAATTTCTAAAGCACAAACACTCTCAAATCCTATCGATGTTGTTGGTTGCCACCCAGAGTTCCCCTAAACACTTCAGTATACAATGCTCTATATCCCGGCATTGCGCACTAATAAAACAGTGCCAATACAAGCTGTAGTTAGCTAGCAACTGAAGTGATTTGAGGAGAACTCCAGGTGACAACCAACCAAAGTAGCTAGCTAGAACTCTTGTTCATCTGCCATGGACCAGACTTCATTGATTTGTTTAATCCGCACCTGCTGATGAGCGTGTAGGCGGCTGCTATTTATAAGTCTAGACCAAAAACTGAAGAGCTAGTAGCAAGTCCGTTGCTTCCTGTAGACTGCGGCGCGCAATGGAGAAAATACATGGTCTTGGTGCTGGATCGATGAACCTGGCAATGCACCTAGCCGCGATGCAGCCTAGGTTAGAACGAACTAGCTGCTAGAGCCAAGGGAATCTGGTGAGATGTGCCTTTTCTGCATCGGGCAATAGCTCATGGAGTAAAGATGCGTGTCCAGCCTGCAAATTCCTTATCTCCTGCAGCTAGCTAATCTAGAGATCAGCGTCGTCGGCGACATCTCGCTTGGTTTTCTGTCCACGGACATTTTTGTCAGCACATCAATGCAAAGGGGGTGCAGTGCAGGGATCACGTTATAATTATGATTATCATCCCATGCAACTGGTGCAAAGCTTGAGCCGACCAGTTGCACGGACAGTGACCACTGGCCAAACACGCGACCTAGGATCCCCGGGAATCTTTGCTAATAGAGGCTAATAATTTGGTGCAGGAAAATGCTCCATACATCTCATGGGTAGATGGTTTCGTTGCATTAGTGCTGTTGTGCAGTATCTTGAATCTTGATAAAATCAGCAGCTCATAACGAAGTTAGGTAGAAGAAAATTAAAGAGGAGTGATCAGTAACGACTTAGGTGGAAGAAGAGAAAATGTAGTATTTTTTTCGTGTGAATATTTCATACTGCTATGCAGCTGAGGCCAAGGGTAATATACGCCACTAATTAATTGGAAATCACAGTGGTTACTTACAGTTTATTAAACAGTGGGTTCAGTACCTTGATGACCTACTAATGTACTGCACTAGTTTTTTTTTGGCGGGGAATGTACTGCACGAGTTGAAAAACATTTCACAGACAGTTTACTACTCCCTCCGTCCCAAAATATAAGAGCGTTTTTGACACTAGTGTAGTGTAGGGACGAAGGGAGTAGTACTTTTTACAGACATTGGCTTTGAAATGTGCCATAAATCAATCTGTTTAAACAAAGTAGAGAGCGTGGAGATGATCTTGTATTGGTGACTTGTGAACTGATCGTGGGATCATCTCTTGCACATAAACGAAGTAGTATTTCGCTTACCTTTTGAGTGTCGGTAGCCGGTGGAACGTGTATGTTCGTCAGTGTTTATTGAACTAAAAGCCAGCTAGTTGTTGATCTTGTTAGTACGCAAATAATAATAGCAGGACACATTTGGTAACCCTGATGCCGGAGCACATGGACCTAATCTGGTATTTTCCATCAGAAAACCTGTCTGCTCTAGTCCAATGGGCTAGCCAGTTGTCTCATTGTGCATGCGTGACTGTATAACCGGTGGTGGAGTATATGGGCAGGCGGCATAAAGAGAGGAGAAAGAAAAGGCAACACACTATGTGAGGTGCCACCACAGGATCGATTACTGATATTCCCAAATCCGAAAGGCCATACAACAGAGCGAAAAGCTAGCTACAAGAAGGTGTCCAGGTTCAATGCACTCGATCAATCCGCATCGTTCAAAGTTCAGAGACCCAGATGATGGCTAGTTTCAAAGCTGGTGAGACGATTAGAGCTCCTGAGCCTCTCAAAAAGGGCATGGAGATGGTGATCTTTGGAGAGGCGAGATGATGACGACTCGGCGGGAGCTTTTCTTCTTCTTCCTCAAGCGGTATTAATTAGGAAGAGGAGAGGCCGTCGGCGTCTGGCATGGAGTTCCCCCATTCACACTTCTTGACTCTCTAGTTCGTCCTCGTTCGTTCAGGTATGGAGGGTTTTGTTCCTGCAATTCCCTTGTATTGTTCCTCGTGGAGATGGGGTTGCTCTTCTTTCTGCGCGTGTTGTTGCTGCAGCTTGATTGTATGTTTGTTGTATCAGGGCATCTCGTCTCGTTTGGACACTTCGTGTGTTTCTTTCGCCATGTGTTTTGTTTGGATGACCTCTGGAAATGCATGCATGCGTGTGTTTTTCTCGATGCGATGATGATTGTAGTTGCGGTGTCTGAACTTCAGAGCATCACAGGAATGTACTCTTATCCACAACGTTGTCAGTGATATTCAGGCTGCAATGGCAAATGCTGAAGGGCAGCGGCGTGCGGGAACAACCCGATCCGATCTGGATCAGGGCAGGGGAGTGATTCGTTTTTGGAAGGAGGGGTGTTTTGAGAAAAAGACCAATCTAACGTCGTTTACTGTGAATCGTTACGCCACATCATCAAATAAGGACCCACATGTCATAATTGTCATCAAAATGCTCTAAGCCATGAATTAGTGTTTTTATGCAAAAAAAAATAGGCCAAGAATCAGTGTTTTTTGTCTCAAATTTGTAAACCGGTGTTTACTGCAAATCTAAGTGTCAATGTGGTGGTTTTCTATAATTTACTCTGATTCACATGACATGGTTAGCTCAGCACCAACTCGATAACCCATTCCACAGCAAACACGACCAGCTCAAACCAACAAGGCATGTCATAAGCTAATTCCGTTTATTCCAGGAGGGGCAGAGTGAAACAGGTTCAGCTAACCAAGCTACTACAGTGTTTCAACAGAATTTCTTCTCATGCCCGAGGCAGATGCCCACGGCATAACATATTCTGCATCGCACGACCAGCTTCTCTCCATAGGAACACGCCCGTCCAAGCTACGCAAACGACATCGTCACAAGGAGTTTCACATTGCAAAAGAAAAATAGCTACGCAAAGTACTACATGTCCACAACCACATATAAGGGCATGAACAATGCATAGCTTCAAGGTGATATCTCGCATGTCATGTAGGATCGGATATGACGTAAAGTAAGTTCGGATAGGGAAGCGGGATCCTCTCCAGGAGGCGGGTGCTTGAAGAGAAAAAGTGTGGTCCAGTGACAAAAACTGAAAATGTTGGAATGAAAAGTAGAAATGCATGTGTACTAAAGCCTTTATTTTCTATTTCTTAATGAGGCCCACTAGTGGTAGCTTGCATTGAGAAGAAAAAATAAATATAGATGTCTCAAATTACTTTTTGTTATGGAGCATATGTATCCATATGCCATTGTACATGCCCTAATAACCTTAATCAACATGTCCATAAGTAACCACTGCATAGACAGATAGATAACCTATACACACACCACGAGCCAACGACGGATCTCAGTCTAGCAGACCTCCGTCTGGAACTTGAGGTAGATGCCCAGTCTTAACAACTCCGGGTAGAGCAGCTTGCGCCGTACGAGACGGCGATCCTGAAGATGTTCTCCGATCCGATGAGCCAGCACCAGCAGAACCTGCAGTAGGGGCCCCGGATCTTCCGCCCGCCCGCGACGGGCGCATGATGATGCTCAGCGTGAAGGGCCGCTCGTGGAGGTTGGCGGCCGTGCCGTGGGCCAGCAGGCAGTCGTGCTCCATCTCCCCGAACTTGACCCCGCCGAACCTCTTGCTGTCCGCAACCGGCTGCCTCGAGCGGGTGCACCGGCCCGACCTTGTCCTCTGACATATGGATCAGCCTCTGGTAGAAGGCGGGGCCCGTGAAGATTGTTCCGCAACTCCGCCGGCGAGTCCGGTCCGAAGTTGCGGAGCGAGTGCGAGCATCGTAGACGAAGTAGTCGAAGTAGTCGAACACGCGAAAGTAAATGTCACAGAGAGATATAGAGCAGACCAGCTTTATTAATCAATGATCAGGGATTACAATGATAGCTCTTCGTTGCTTTATATAGGGACTAGGGGGTCAAGGGATAAGTACCCACTTAACGTAAAGTGGGGGAAACGGGAGGGGCTAGCCCGTGCGATACGCACGAGGTCGCCGCCACGCCCTCGGTGGCCCCGGTTTTCCAACACTCCCCCTTGGGTAATTATCCGTATATCCATGCCTCAAAATTTCGAAAAACCCAGTGGGAAAAAAATATAGAGAAAGAGCACATAGTATACGTTGTTGTATTGCACGAATTGCCTCGTCAAAAACCTCGTGTGAGAAACATCAGGAAAACTCACTCAAGGGAAAAAGAGTACAATCCACTCAACCATCAAGTTGAGTACTCGATCATCAGGATTGAGATTTTAGCGACGAGTTTGTGAAGTTTCTCCCCCTGAGCCTTGCATCTCTCTAAGTCTCATCATACCGATTCCACGCACACACCTCTCTAAGGTTGATGCCGGTAATGATTTAGTGAACATATCAGCAAGATTGTCACAGGACTTAATATACAAAACTCTCACCTTGTTCAACTGTTGCAGCTCATGTGCATAGAAGAACTTGGGACTAATATGCTTTGTGAGGTTACTTTTCACATAACCCATCTGGACTTGTGCAACACAAGCAGCATTATCTTCATAGATAATGGTAGGGGTTTGTACGGTGTTCAGCCCACATGTCTGCTGAATGTGGCCGATCATCCGCCGAAGCGAAACACACTCTTTTGACGCTTCGAATAGTGCCATGATTTCTGAGTGGTTCGTGGAAGTCGACACAAGTGTTTGCTTGGACGATTTCCAGGAAAACGCAGTTCCACCACAAAGGAAAACATATCCAGTTTGCGATTTGCAATCATGCGGGTCCGATAGGTACCCAGCATCGGCATAGCCTATAATAGATAGGTCTTGATTCCTCTTATAAAACAGGCCAAGATCTTTGGTCCCTTGCAGGTAACGGAAGATGTCCTTGACACCTTTCCAATGCCTCTTGGTAGGTTCAGAACTGTACCTCGCAAGCAAACTGACGGCGAACGCAATGTCTGGCCGTGTACAGTTTGCGAGATACATGAGTGCTCCAACTGCACTCAGGTAAGGAAATTTTGGTCCGAGAGTTTCCTCCCCCTCTTCCTTTGGCCTGAACGGGTCCTTGTCTGGCTGTAAAGATCTTCCGACCATCGGGGTCTTAGAAGGATATGCCTTATCAAATCCAAATCTTTCCAACACCTTCTGGGTGTAGACCGACTGGTGCACTAGAATCCCATCTGGGGAATGTTCAAGTTGCAGACCTAGACAGAACGTGGTTTTACCCAAATCCTTCATCTCGAATTCCGACATCAGGTAGGAACTCGCTTCCTCAATATCCTCAGGCGTACCGATTATGTTTAAATCGTCCACGTACACCAAGATTATAGAGAATCCATCTTGGGATCACCGTATAAAAACACATGGGCAATCTTTATTGCTCGTGTAGCCCTTCTCATGAAGGAAATCGCTTAAGCGATTGTACCACATTCTACCAGACTGTCTGAGTCCGTACAGTGCCTTTTGAAGTTGAACACTGTATAGACCCCTGTTTGCTCTATCATGGTTCGGAACAGGGATACCTTCTGGAACCTTCATGTATATGTTCGAATCCAAGTTACCATACAGGTAAGCAGTGACAACATCCATTAGTTTCATTTTCAAGCCCATGTTTACTGCCATCGAGATCAAGTATCTAAAGGTAACTCCATCCATGACCGGGGAATAAGTCTCCTCAAAATCGACACCTGGTCGTTGAGTGAACCCTTGAGCGACGAGCCTTGCTTTGTACCGCACTACCTTATTATTTTCATCTCTCTTACAAACAAAGACCCACCTATGGCCAACAGGGCGAATGTGGGGAGGGGTTCGACAAACTGGTCCGAACACCTTCCTTTTGTTGAGAGATAATAATTCGGCAGTAATTGCCTGCTGCCAATCTTTCCAATCCGACCTTTTCTTGCAATCAGCGAGCATGTTAGGCTCAGGGTCAAGATCTATGATTGAGGCAATTTTCGTAGCAAAGTTAATGTCGACAACCACCGTTGCTCGGCTCAGGGACTCCCCCGTATAAATATAATTTATGGCCATTTCGTCATGGAGCGCATCCGGCACAAGCACTTGCTCTACCAAATTTCCCATTATGGGAGCAAGGTCCTTTAGATTTCCCGCGCCGATGTGTGCGCTCACATCTCCGCTGGGTGTTTCCCCTATGGGAAAGTTTAAGTCCGGAATTTCGTGCACTGAATTTTCTGTACTTGTGCCAGGTCTCGACTGGCTCCCCGTTTCAATTTGGGGTACTTTGGCGACAGGCTGCGATAAATCTCTCTTATCCTTTTTCGTCAGGCGTCCCCGAGTACTTGGGATTTGAGAAGCCGGATTTCTCGTCCTTTTAGGCCTTTGGACGGGAGCGGGTATACCATCATTTTTCTTCGGTATTTCAACCCTTTCCGGTGCATTGCGCACATGCACATGCAATTTTGTTACAGTCTTTAAGTCACTAAAGTGGTCAGGCAGTTGATTTGCTAATGACTGCAAATCTATTATCTTTTGGACTTCTTTCTCAGTCTCAGCAGTGCGTGGGTCATGAGCATGGATCCCCGTGGCTTGCCACGTGATTTCTCGACTTTTAGCATCAAGAGGTTGATTCTCTCCCCCTAAAGTCGGGAAAAAATCCTTGTCAAAAATGCAATCAGCAAAACAGGCCGTGTGACAGTCACCTGTCATGGGGTCCAAATACCTGATTATGGACACAGTCTGATAACCAACGTATATCCCCGACTTACGGAGCGGGCCCATCGCCGATCGCTGAGGGGGTGGTATTGGTACATATACCTGGCAACTGAACCTACGAAGGTGGGAAATTTTCAGTGCCGACCCTTGCGCAAGCTGAACATGAGAGTGGATGTTGTAGGCCGACGGTCTAAAGTTGATGAGATTGGCCGCGTGTAACACTGCGTGGCCCCAACATGTAGTTGGTAAATTACAACCCTGAAGGAGCGGTCGGGCAATGAATTTAATTCTTTTAATCAATGCCTCGGCAAGTCCATTTTGTGTATGAACATGCGGTACCGAGTGCTCAACTTTGATTCCCATTGCCATGCAATAATCATCGAACGCCTTTGAAGTAAATTCTCCGGCGTTGTCCATTCGAATAGACTTTATACGATAATCCGGGAAATTATTCCTCATCTGTATGATCTGTGAGATCAATTTTGCAAAGGCATGGTTCCGTGTTGACAACAGGCAAACATTGGACCATTTAGAGGAAGCATCAATGAGCACCATGAAGTACCGAAACGGCCCCGTGAGGGGCTGAATTGGACCGCATATGTCCCCTTGGATATGTTCCAAGAACGCGGGGATTTCATCCCTCACCTTGAGGGGCGATGGCCTAATGACTAACTTCCCCTTAGCGCATGCGGAGCACACGAAATCATCGGGATTTGGGAAGTTCTTCACGTTAACATTATGACCATGCGAGTTGTTTATTATATTTCTCATCATCCTAAGTCCAGGGTGGCCTAACCTATCGTGCCAGAGGCAGAAGAGTTCAGAGCTTCTAAATACGGTCTTGAGGGTAGTGTACACGGGCGGTGCTACTATCTTAGTGTAGTATAGCCCTGTGTCAAACAAAGGAAGCCTTTCGATAACATGTTTACCACCTGCATCCCGCTTTGTGATGAGTAGGCACTCCTTGCCGTTTTCATCATCGGTCTCAGCATGGAAACCATTAGCGCGGATGTCTCTAAAGCTTAAAAGAGTACGAGTCGACTCCGGGTACAACAACTCATCATTAATGATCAAAGTTGTTCCCATAGGGAGTATAATAGTGGCTCGTCCGGAGCCAACTATGTGAGAACCGCAGCTGGCGATTGTCATAATACTTCCCAAAGATTTTTTAATAGACTCAAAGTACTTAGTTTCTCGTAAAATGGTATGAGTGGTGGTGCTATCGGCAAGGCACATTTCCTCCATTCGGGCGCCACACGCGTTCTAAAATATGACATCTAATTAATGTAATGAGGAAGAAAATACATTAAAAATAAATGCACACATCTCAGAACATAACATGCTATCATGTATAAATAATGGAATACATGAATGAAATAAATGTCATCCAATCGCCAAAGTAAAGAATAAGTTTATGCTCTTATAGAGCTTACAACCAAATCGAATTTATTCAATTTTATTGTATCAAATCACGGAATCATGATAACCAAAGAGGTATGCTAAGTGGACTCGGTGAAGAAGCCATTCACTTCAGCCGCAATCTCCATACTAGTGACCTGATCCTCCTTAGAAATCATCTTGGAGGCAGCATCAATGTCTACTGGCGGCGCCGCCGCCGAGGCGACCATGTGGTCAACCTCCATGGCGACGTGGGCGTCGGTAGAGACCGCCAAAGCTGCCGCGATGGGCACCACGGGGGTCGTCTCTATGGGCGCAGCAGGGGGTGTAGCGATCATCACGGGTGCTGCCATGGGCGCCGGTGGTGCTGCCTCCTGAACCAAGGCGAGGTGCGTCTCACGCGCCTTCCGAGCCTTGTATGCTTCGACGACCTCTGGTGGTGCGCGGCACTGGCGGGAGAAATGCTCCACCGAGCCACAACGGAAGCAGTCCTGAGGCCTCTGCCCCCCCTTGCCCGGCTTTTGCTGCTTAGCCGGGGCGGAGGGCTGAGGGCCCTTCTTCTTGCCCTTGCGGCCCCTCTTCTTCTGTTGAGGCTTGCGGACTTTGAGAGCATTCACCTCCTGGCGAGAACTCCCCCCAAGTGGTTGCGTGGCAAAGTTCTTTTTCAGAACCTCGTCCTGCGCCTCTGCCACCTGGAGGACGTCAATCAACTCTGAATACCTCGTGTAGTTGCCCTGGCGGTAGTTCCGTGCGGACAGGACCGCGTCAGGGTGGAAAGTGGATAGGGTTTTCTCAATCTTCTGAGTGTCGGTAATCTGAGTACCACACATCTGAAGAGTCGTACAAATCCGGTGCAGAGCCGAATTGTACTCCCCAACCATCTTGAAGTCCGCAAACCTCAGACGGATCCACTCTGCCTCTGCACGTGGCTTCACAGTGTACTTCAGTCGCTCAAACCGCTGCTTAAGAGCGGTCCAAAGGCCAGAAGCACTGCGCTCAGCCATATACTCATCTTTCAGAGTAGGTGACGGGTGATGACGGAGAAAGTGCAGAGCCTGCGCATTCTCAGTTTCGAACTTGGGATCAGTGGCGGCCAGCTGGCCCCCTTACGGATCGCCCTCAGGAGGGTTTTGCCCTGGAGAAAAATCTCACAGTCCGAAGCCCATGAAAGGTAGTTCATCCCCGTCTGGGCCAACTCAGCAAACTCCTTGTGGACAATTCCGGCCATCTGCGATTTATGCAAAAATCATGAGATTACAGCTAGTAATCTTTTGCACAAAGCGATGTTGATAAACTTATTCAATAAAAGGACGTTCCAATATTTAAAACATGCTATTATATGACTTACTAAATGATTAAAAGTGCTAAACAATTAATCTACAGTAGTAAAATCATACACTAATATCATGTTACAATGGATAGCATGTTAAGCGCATCTAGTATGTGAAAACTAGCCCCAAAAAAAATGAATTCCCGAGGCATTTTAAAGCCCAAATACGCATATTTCAGCGAAAACAGACAGTTCCAGGGGCTTCTACGCGAAATATTACAGCAGGAATAAAACTTGCGTAAAATCTGGAAACTACGGGGGCTAAATCGCAAAAATCGCGCGCTGCAGCCGGCGTGCCCCCCCCCTTTTTTTATATGGAGGAATCCACGGCCGCGGCCCATCCGGCCCAACAGCCAGCGGGCCGGCCCAGCCGCCAGCGGCCTGACGCATAGCGACGCTACGGTTTCCCCTAGCGCCCGCATCGGGGTGCGGCGGCGGCGCGCACGCGGGCGCGGCCGGGGCTGGCCAGGCGCGCGCGGCTCGCCGGAGCGGCGACCAGGGCCGGGCGCGGCCGGGGCTGGCCAGGCGCGCGCGGCTCACCGGAGCGGCGACCAGCGGCCATGGCGCGGTGCGGCTGGCGCGGCCACGGCGCGGCCGTGGCGGCTGCCAGGCCGGCCAGCGGGGCGGGCGGCAGCACGCTGCAGGGGCGGCGACGAGCCGGCCAGTGGGACAGCTGCGGCGGCGGTGTCAGCAGGACACGACGTGGCGCGTGCGACCAGCAGGGTCGCGGCCAGCGTCATCCGGACGCCAGCCTCGGGATGCGATCTTCGTCGCGTTCATCCGGAACTCCGACGGCGCATGGCACATCTGGTGCTTTTGCGGCGGTACCGCGACCATCTGGATCGCGATGCGTACCGACTCCCTATAGTGCAGTCAACAAGTTCCTCTTGATCCAAGAACATCGACATTGGTCGGCGACGTATTCGTCCGCTCGGTTCTTGGGAGGAAAATCCACACCATAGGTAGATTAAATCCAAAAAATAAACTAATCGCAAAAACGGAATCGCAGTAAAGAGAGGAATCCATTTTTGCAAAAAGGGGGATTGGATCTTATACCTCCGCGGGATCGACGAAAGCCTACGTGATGCAGGCTTGACGCAGGCTTGACGGAGAGTTGATGGAGCGAAGCGTGCTGATAACGTGTTCCGCAACTCCGCCGGCGAGTCCGGTCCGAGGTTGCAGAGCGAGGGCGAGCGTCGTAGACGAAGTAGTCGAAGTAGTCGAACACGCGAAAGTAAATGACACAGAGAGATATGGAGGAGACCAGCTTTATTAATCAATGATCAGGGATTACAATGATAGCTCCTCGTTGCTTTATATAGGGACTAGGGGGTCAAGGGATAAGTACCCACTTAATGTAAAGTGGGGGAAACGGGAGGGGCTAGCCCGTGCGATACGCACGACGCCGCCACGCCCTCGGTGGCCCCGGTTTCCCAACAAAGATCAGTGATTGCATCCTTTTGCCGGTTCGGCCGTTGAGAACACTTTCACCGAGAACTAGGTGGTACCCTAGTGGCAAGGGTTGGTGCACCCTGCGACCAGGGTTCGACTCCTGTCGGGAGCGTATTTCTGACGCTTCAACGCGGGCTTCTTCTATTAAAAAAAGGATTTTTATTTCTGTTGGGTCAATGCCTTTGACCGTTAGCTGACGAGTGGGGCCGCGTATACGTGGGCGCATGCAAGACCACGGTAGTGGGGTAGCACGTGTCAATGGACATGCCCCGAAACATTCCATCATATAAAGAGGGCAACCACCTCCATCGCCCCTACCATTTTTCTCCAAATCCCCTCCCTGCCGCATCGTATTCCTCTCCCCCACCGGCGTCGTCTCGCTCTCCTCCACTGCTTCCACCGCACCGTCTCGCTCTCCCCCACCGCATCCTCTTCCTCACCTTCATCACCTTCATCTGTCAGATGGCCGACGCTCGTGGCGACGTCGGCACAGCGGCCGGAGATGTGGTGGAGCTGCAGGGTCAGGGCACGGTGATCGCGGATGTCGGCGGTGTCCACGGCGGTGCGGGGAAACTCGCAACCGCTGTGGATGTGGCGGGCTCCGCCTCATCGCTGCTGAAGGTGACGGCGTCGAGCGACGCAGTCCATCCCGATGCCCCCATTGCGCCGCCTGCCGTGGAGGAGCAGGTATTTGCACTTGCTTAGCTTGTAGAGTTAGTTCGATTGTGATTCATACAATAGTTCAGATGGTTAGAGTAGTTGGTTTGACGGATGGGCCGGGTTTTTTGTATGGGTTGGGGGGTGGGGGCTTTTTGGACTAGGGTTTGTTGGATAAATTCGTTGCAAAAATGCTAGCTAGATGTTGTGAACTATGATTTTAGGTGCTGCAATGATTGGGGTTTTTAGATTTTTTTAGATTTGAATTCATTGCAAAATGCTAGATGTTGTGAACAGATTGGATTTTTTAATGCTATGATGCTTATTAGATTTGTTTTTAGTGCTCACAAATTGGGGTTTTTAATGCTACTCAAGTTATTTGATTCAAGTTATATTAGCTCTGTTGTTCACAATATGTCCATAATATGTAGTTATATTAGCTCTGTTGTTCAATGTGTGTGCATGACAATGGAAAATGCAAATAGGATCATAGTATATTAGCCCTATGATCAAGTGTGCATATCTAAATTTCAATATGTAGTTATATTAGCTCTGTTGTTCAATGTGTGTGCATGATAATGGAAAATGCAAATATGATCATAGTATATTAGCCCTATGATCAATGTGTCATCTGTGCATATCTAAATTTTCAATTGGCTTATGTATTTACTAGTGATGGATGTAATTGTATATTCAGGAGGACGATGGTTGGGGGAAGAGGAGGAAGATAGACTATACTTTCGACGACCCGTACGATCCAGCGTATGGTGACGACGAAGAGTATGAGGTAAACCTACTTGAAATTTAGATTGTTCATTTAGTTCGTTTGACATAGTGTATTCCCATGAATCTGTAATATACTAATGTAATTCATTCATGTGTGCAGTATGTCTCTGGGGAAGATGTGGATGTGGACCGTGGCAACTTCGCCTCCTTCAAAGAGAAGGAAGAGGAGAAGATCAGGGTCAAGGGCCTGGATTACTACTACAAGAGCAAAACCAAAACTTGGCGCTGCCCCTACTGCACCACCAAGCCAAAGCCAAAGTCCGGCCTCTTTGTTCACCTTCTAGCTCATGTAGAAGATGCGGCCATCCATGGCGAGGACTACAAGATCATGGGGCAGCATGCTACCCTAGCCAAAGTCATGTCTCCCCTTCCCTAATGTTATGATGTGTTTTAAGTACTTTAGGTTGTTTGCTGAACTATGTGGGTGAACTATGTTTGTGAACAGGATGTGGGTTACCTTTTGGTGGTTGGATGAATTTTATATGCATGTGGCTATCCATGTTGAGTATTTTTGTGTTTTTAAATTTATCTGTTATGATTTGTTTCAGTGTTTGGAAAGTTCAAGCGCTGCAATGATCACACATATGATGCAATCCATCATTTTATCAAGGGTTCCCTTTTATCAAATATTCCAATAACAGAGCAAAAAACAACATCTTAATGAAGATGTATTATCAACTATCTATGTTTGTGTAGGAGATCATGTGTGCAAAATTTGAGGTGATTTAGAGGAGGTCAAAGAAATTTGAATTTGAGAAATGTGCTCCAAATAAGCTCCCAAGCTAGGGTAAACAGCCCATTTGTAATCAAGTTTTTTTGGACCTACTCTAAATGAGTCAAATGTTTTTATTAACACCTATTCAATCTATATAGTGTAGACTCGAAGTCTCACTATTTTTTGAATTAATCTTCATATTTTTTGAAATAAAGGTTTGGTGATTTTTTTTCAGAAACAGAAGGTAACCCTACCTCATCTCCTTGAACTCTATGAAATCTTGTAGGTCATAGCTCATATGTGTGAAGGTTTTCTCATGAAAATGACCATAGGACAAGTTTATGATTTTTGGTTGGTAGCATGTCACATAAGACAACATTAAGATAAAAACTATAGGCCAAGTTTATTATTTTTGAATTAATCTTCATACTTTTACATTTTCTTTTGAAAACATATGCTTTAATATAAAAACTATTAAGAACACGCTTTGAAATATGAAAATGGAAAACTAACTTCAGATCCTTCTTATTCACTTTAAAATAAAGGTTTAGTGATTTTTTTGATTTTTTTATTTTTCAAAATCAGAAGGTAACACTACCTCCTCTCCTTGAACTCTATGAAATCATGTAGGTGATAACTCATATGTGTGAAGGTTTTCTCATGAAAATGATCATAGAGCAATTTTATGATTTTTGGGTGCTAACATGTCACATAAGACAACATTGTGCGTAGGTTTTATATTTCTTTTGTTTTTTTAAATTAATGGTGCTCATTTGACCTCGATCGTGCCAGCTAGGTTTTTTTCATGAAAATGACCATAGACCAAGTTTAGTATTTTTCCTCATTAGCGTGTCTTATAAAACGACGAACGGCGAAAGTTTCATATTTTTTCGATTTTTTAAAAATTAGTTATGCTCAGTCAAAGCCTTCAAAACCCCGTTGACTAGCTCAAAACCCCTCTAAACCCCGAGGGGTTTCGCCTAACCCTAGCTCCCAACGTCAGCCGTCCGATCATACCCTCGCGCCAAGCGACAACCCTCACATCTGGCCTTCTAGAAGGAACTAGGTGGGTTGGCTGTGTACGGGCTCCGCGCCGTTGGATCACAAGGACGGCTCCACATCGTTGGATCATGGGGCGATCCGCGAGAGGCGATCCTATTCGTTGTGCTCGGCTGCTCGCCCACCACTGACTCCGTGAAAAAAAACTTTATTGGGCCCAAAAGGAAACCAAGCTCTGGTTGGGCCGTCGAATTGACGTTTTTTTGCATCGTTTGCTCTGTTTATTGTGAACGTGCTGGCTATGTATTTTTGCATCGTTTTTTGCATCTTTTTCCCTGTTTTTGTGAACGTGCTGGCTCTGTATTTTTGCATCGTTTGAAATCAATTGACATTGCGTAGCAAATGACCAATTTTCAAGGGTCAAGGTCAAATTTATTTTTATCATGCAAAATGGCCACAAACTATTAAAAAATTGTTTCCTTTTGTTCATACAATATATATGACCATGGATTCTCACGCGTGCAATTAGCTTCTTTTTCTTTTTCAAACCACCGTTTCCCACACGTGTACACTCTATGCCGCGGTGGGTTTGAAAACGGGTTACTTCACATTTGACCCCGTTATTGCCACGACCAAATAACACGTAGCACTACGGCTATTTAAGCCACCCCCTGCCTCTGCCATCCCACATCCATCTGCCCTTCTTGCTCTTCGACCCCTTCTCCGTCTTCTACACATCCCTCGGCCATGCAGTACACCGGACCAACCTACCGCTTCCCACCCACCGTGCTGGAGAGGCTCTACCTTACCGGCGTGTACGTTGATCGCATACTACGTGTGTGGGCGATATCAAGGCTGAGGGCGGCAAGGAAATTCACCGAGTTCTTCCTCGCGTCCGGCTACCACCACCTCCCGAGGGGATCTCCAACGATGTTCCGCGTCGAGGAGGTCATCCAAAACCGGGTGGTGGTTGCTCTCCTTTCCCACTTCACCAACACATTCGACGCCTTCTACCTCCTCGGCTGGGTGTTTTGGTGTGGCTCCGAGTTCATCGCTTTCACCACCCACAACAGGTTCACGGAGTACAACAACATCTTCCCCACCGCGACGCGCATGCACACTCTTCCGTACCCCATCGACAATGCCCCGGAGGAGTAGTGAAAAGGGCGCCCGAAGGAGGAGCGAGGTGGAGAAGGCGGTGGCTAGGGTTCTAAACCCTCTATCTTTTTTAGTCTATGTTATGTTAAGTTGTAATTGAACTATGTTAGAGTTGCTATGGGCTTGTTGGCCCTTTTCTTAAATTCTATTATTAAGTTTTCTATCTATTCTTTTATTAAGTTCTTCCTAGTTTGAGCTATGTGATCGTGCTATGGACTTGTTGGCCCTATCTACATATTGGGACTACATATTTGTTGATTATTTTCTTAGAGAGCTCGGCTTGTTAGTAGGGTTCCCTTGTTAGTAACCACCTAGTGCATGCAAGCAAGCTTATTTAGTAGGGATGAATGAGTACAACTAAGCAAGGTAGTGGCTCTTTTTTTACACAAGCCACAAATATGTAGCCACCTAGCTAGAAGAGAGGAACCAGCGGCAGTGACCGTCGCTGCATCTGTGGCGGGTGGCGTGCAAGAAAGCTACTTGGTCAGTGCATCGTGGCGGACGCATCGGTGCATGCAGGCTCGGTCGGCGCATCGTGGGATCGTGGCATCGGCGCATCGTGGGATCGTGGTATCGGCGCATGCAGGCTCGATCGACGCATGCAGGCAGGGTTTGCTGGGTGCATGCATAGCAGGCTTCTGTCCTGGCGGCGCGCGCAGACGTTTAATGCAAGGGACGGCCCAACGAAACCACGGCCCAACGGTCGAACACCGACACCACCCAACACGGCCCACTTGTCAGGTCGAACGGACGACACAGTCCAGCGTGGCCCCACTAGTCAGAGTTAACGGTCAAGCCTTTGACCCGACAGCAACGTCCGTTGTGCCCAATTATTAGTGTTTCTGGAAGGGACTGGGGAAATTTGAGCAAAAGTTAAGAGCGCGGGGATGAATGAGTAGAGCTAAGGAACCAGGGACACAGATGTAAAAATCCCTTAAAAATGGTCTGGGTGCTAGTACCATGTCTCTCTTTTTTTAGAACACTTTTACCTCCCCATCTTGCAAACCCGAATCCCGCAATACAACAAGATGCGTCAGTTTTGAACACTTAATAAAGCAATAACATGTTACAGGAATGTAGCATGAACTGAACTGGTAAACTAAACTCAAAACGTATGTCCAGCATAACTATGCAGTATCATGTTACATAGGCAGTGGAAGTACAAATGTCTCATTTTAACAGAACACTTACATAGTAGTACTAAAGAAAAAGTGATGTAGATATGAGAACACCTGGCGAGATTGAAGAAAATAATGGAGTATATCTGATTATTTTATCCTTAGAGCTAGAGTTGTTGATGTAATCAAACCATGTATTACATGGTAAGATCAAAAATGGCATTGATCGATAGTGGAATCCCCTTCCATCCCGTGTCGCTCCCGCGACCGACTCGAAGGGGAAACCCTAACCACCGGAATAGCTGACCCCGTCCCCTCCCTCTGCTTGCCACAACCGGCTCACACTGATGGGCAAAGACTAGTCAGCGTCGGGGCCTCTCTTCCCCTTCCTGATGGCGGCCGGGAAGGGCTGGTGAGATCAGGTGCCATTGTGCTAGTAGAGAGCGTGGTGGCGCTACTGCGGACAATGGCAACGGTCCGTGGTTTTTGGGGTCTGTGTGTGGATCGCCCAAAGACGTTGTGGCGGCCACGGTCGGGTGGTATCTTCTACCCAACAGTGGGTGGTGAGCGCATATGTGGGGGTGCACACCGTTGGTCGCATGGGTGGCAGACCGGCGTCGCGCGTTGAGCTTGCTCTCGGGGCCTCCTCATCGATCCTTGGAGTTGATCCGGAGAAGGTCGTATCCTCCGTCAGTCCTCTTCCTGCCCTGTTGGATCGCGAGGCGATATTCGGTTGGTCAGATCTGATGGCTGGGTGGAGTTGGTGGCGTTGGGGGCTATGGATTGGGGGAATCCCTTGGCCAGCTGCAGCAACAATGATACAAGTGACACTCCGGGTGTCATTCCCCTTCCCGTAGGCGGCATCGAAATCCCGCCCCTACCCTTCACCTCCGAGTCCCGGGTGAAACCCCAAAATCCCAAGATTGTGTGGCGACAAGGCATCGTTGCAATTCTGGAAGGTGCCACGTCCATCTTGGGACTATGGAGTATTGGTCGAGGCTTCATAGTTGGAGGTTGACTACCTAGATCTTCATAGGTGCTCCCGCTCGGCTGCTTGTTGTTGACGTTGATCCTTGCTAGATGTGGTGGCGATGTACAGGTTGTTGCTTAGAGAGGTGAGGTAGCTTTGTTGGCCATCGTCTCCCCAACAACCTATTGATCCTAGTCATATGAGCTTGGGGGTGAGCGGTTCTGCATGCCAATGGTGCGACATCGTCCGATCCAGAGTAAGAGTGCAGGGGGCATCCTTCAGAGGCAAATATAAATGGCGGACAACTATGGCTTGTCTCATGGGAGTAAACGGAGCATGGGTTTCCTCCGTCGGCGGGCTTCTACCTTGTCTTGGTCATGTCAACTGAAGGATCTTGGTTTGTCGAGGGCCTCAATGCCCGAACTTGTTCTTGGTGCACTCGAAGCTCGGTAGTGGCTCATTCCGTATCATGTATCTTTGCCCTTTTTTACTTTCTATTGTAATGGTTTTTGTATGTTCGGTTGTGGCTTTATCTATAAAGCGGGGCAAATGCCTTTTTTTGGAGAACAATTGTCATTATTATTTGAGTTATGCTTTAGAGACCGTGACTTCTACACTGAAAAGAGTGTCATCAAATCTGTTGAAATGACACCATGTGAGATAAGGTATGGCAAGACAAACGATTTTGTACTTTCTTACAATTTGGTAATGTAAGACATATGTAAAATGTTTACATGTCTATCCCAAATCAATTAAGTGCTACTTTGTAGGTTATTCTAGAATATTGGGTAGTGCACCATGGCAAAATGTTTGCCACTAAGAACAATGTGTTTTCGAAGAAAATGTTTCTTGCAAAAGAATAAGTGGGAAGATAGTGCAGCTTGACGATATTAGAGAATCTTCGTCATTGGATCGAATGAAAGAAATGTAGGAAGTGGTTCCAAAAGTTTCCCCCTACAACTGATATTAAAATCTCCTCAATAACAAAGGGGAGATCATTACAACCAAGCATCTCCATGAAATCAGTAAGGAAGTCATCCTTGTCTCTGGAGTGAGAAAATGCACAAACATTGTCTATGTTCCATTTGAACCATGTCCTCTTATCCATAAGAGTCATTCTAGTCATGTAGTTACTTGCTACACAGGTATCAGCTTCAAACAAAGTGTCACTAACCCCATAATTAAGTAACCCAAAGCAACAACAGCTAGTTGCCAAAGCCATACAAGGGTAAAATGGCCACTAACCCCAGCCACTTCGGCGGCAGTTAAAGCATTTTATCTCTTGATTTGTATAAATTCCATGTTTTACTCATAGATAGTTTCTTTAAGACATCTTCTCTTCTATTCCCCTAAATTCATAGTGTTAAAAAAACCAGCCATTTAAACTTTTTTGTAAGTAGCATTGCTGGTGCTACAATGTAATTTTGGTTAATAGTGAAATCACAAGTGGAAATCTTTTTTGGCTTAGGTATAAATAAGGAAGATAATATCACTCTCTCATCTCTTGGATCATCACCCTATTCGGAATTAGAATCAGAAATTAAATTTGTAATAGCATCAGGGTGAAAGCTATTTAGCTTTGCTCGGTATTACATTTTTTGCTCTGTTTCCCAATCTAGTAGTAAACAAATCACTTCTAGATTTTTAGATCCTTAATAATAGAAATAGAGTACTATATTTATTAAGTAGCTAGGAACATTATTCATAACAACTTGTATAGAATTTTCTCTAGATTTTTCTTCATTGCTCTCTCAATAGCTTTATCCATATTTTTCCCTTCATCCGTTTTTTGTCCATACCACTCCTTCTTGATGCTTCATCCAGAGAAGCTATGTGCTTGGTATTTTTACTCTTGCAATAACATCACATAGATTCATTTTACTATCATCATTTCCCACCCTAATATCTTGTATAGGAGCTTGGAAAAAAAAAGCCTTAGTCACTTCGGCATTGGAGAGCTTTTTCTAACAAATATCTCTCCCTATGGTGTACCAAATATAATGGAATTGAGACACATGAATTCCATTCTCTTTATTAGCGTCACTTCGTATTTATGAGATTCTGTAGCATACATTTTATTTATCAACTTCTTAATTGATTTCATTAATCCTTTGTGTACTAACACTCAACATATAGTTGGACTTTACATGACATGTTGAGATTGAAACTATCAACAAAAAGAAAGGGCTGTGGTTGATTGGATGCAAGCGTCATCATGCATGCATTGTTGCGAAGGGCCCATATTTATATTGGCCAGTTCTCCAGACACTCCTTCATTTGGGTCTAAAACATGTGAGTGACAAAGAAAAATAAACAAACCAAAATAGGAGCGCATCCACTCACCAGCGCATTTCGTCAAAGAGGTATGCATAGATGCTTCCAAATGGTATCCTCCCACCCCTTACCTATTAGAAAAAAAACTCTCACATTAAACCTAAAGATCATTGAGAGCATATTTTGATGATGCAATGTAAAGTTGATGAAAGGACATGTCAATACCTAAACGTGCTTTTGAAGCAAAATTGTGTTGGGTCAGCTGAAACAACATCCATCAATTGCTTTGTGATACCGAGAGTTGCCCCCAAACACTTCACAGTGGTCTTTCGAATAATGCCTCGTCAAGTGCTTACAGGGAGCCCATGATAAGACAACACTGGCTTTATATTGATCATATATCCTGGTTCTTTGTCGGCATTGAGTAAAGCTTCGCATCACCAAGAGTTCCCCCAAACACTTCACAGTGGCATTTCTAGTAGAAAAAAGTCCATTTTACTCCCCTGAAGAAAATGGGTTGTTCGCATAACCCCTTGAAAAAAAATTGGTTCACTTAACCCCCTGATCTATCCAATACCGTTCATAAATAGTCTTGGGCGGATTTTCTCGGGTGGTTTGCTGAGGTGGACATTGTCAAAGTGGTTTGTTGACCAACGGGGCCCTGTGGTTAGGTGAAGAGCGCAGCCGATTCATGCCGATGGTGCTGTCGTTCTTCGTCCGCGCGGCTAGCGCCCCGCCCTCATGCTGAAATCTTATCCAAGAGGTTCGCCCCGCCCAGCTATACATTCCTGGAAAATGAATTTCTTCGGGTCGCAGCAAATCACCGTCACCCATGTCTTCTTCCTTGCCTCAAGCATCGACCACTGCCACCTCGATCTGTTCGTCCGGTGACCCCCGATTCTCCTCCTATTCTTCTCGAGCACCATCATGCTCCCCTGAAGCTAATCATCCCCTCCATCTGGAGCAGCGCGTCCCCAAGGAACTCTTCCTGCATGGCCAAGCTCTGGCGTCCACTGTAGTTATTTGTCCGCGCGGCCAGCGCCTCCTCCTCGATGTGAAACCTTGTCCGAGAGATTCGCCTTGATCCACTAAACATTCCTGCCAAAGGAATTAGTTTGAATCGTTGTAAATCGCCCTTACCCATGTCTTCTTCCCCTCCCCCGACATCAAGCGCCACTTCCTTGATCTTATCCTCTAGTGACCCCTCCTTCTCCTCTTTTGGTTCCCAGGCATCATGGCGCTTGTGACGCCCCCGATTCAATCATACACTAATCATACACGCAAACGTGTACGATCAAGATCAGGGACTCATGGGAAGATATCACAACACAACTCTACAAATAAAATAAGTCATACAAGCATCATAATACAAGCCAGGGGCCTCGAAGGCTCGAATACAAGAGCTCGATCATAGACGAGTCAGCAAAAGCAACAATATCTGAGTACAGACATAAGTTAAAAAAGTTTGCCTTAAGAAGGCTAGCACAAACTGGGATACAGATCGAAAGAGGCGCATGCCTCCTGCCTGGGATCCTCCTAAACTACTCCTGGTCGTCGTCAGTGGGCTGCACGTAGTAGTAGGCACCTCCCGAGTAGTAGTAGTCGTCGTCGACGGTGGCGTCTGGCTCCTGGGCTCCAACGTCTGGTTGCAGCAATCGGGTATAGGAAAGGGGAAAAGGGGGAGAAAAGAAACCGTGAGTACTCATCCAAAGTACTCGCAAGCAAGGAGCTACACTACATATGCATGTATGCATTGGTATCAACTGGAATAAGGCTATCATATGTGGACTGAACTGCAGAAAGCCGGAATAAGAGGGGGATAGCTAGTCCTTTTGAAGACTACGCTTCTGGTAACCTCCATCTTGCAGCAGGAGAAGAGAGTAGATGGTAAGTTCACCAAGTAGCATCGCATAGCATAATCCTAACCGATGATCCTCCCCTCGTCACCCAGTGAGAGAGCGATCAACGGTTGTATCTGGCACTTGGAAGGGTGTGTTTTATTAAGTATCCGGTTCTAGTTGTCATAAGGTCAAGGTACAATTCCGGGTCGTCCTTTTACCGAGGGACACGGCTATTCGAATTGATCAACACGCTCGATCCCATTTGGGGTGCACCACATAACCCAACACGCTCGATCCCATTTGGCTGGACACATTTTCTAGGTCATGCCCGGCCTCGGAAGATCAACACGTCGCAGCCCTACCTAGGCACAACAGAGAGGTCAGCACGCCGGTTTAAATCCTATGGCGCAGGGGTCTGGGCCCATCGCCCATTGCACACCTGCACGTTGCGTACGCGGCCGGTGAGCAGACCTAGCAACCTCCATTACAAAGGAAGTTGCGTTACGCGGTCCAACCAGGCGCGCGCCACTCGGTCACTGACGTCAGGAAGGCTTCGGCTGATACCACGACGTCGAGTGCCCATAACTGTCCCCGCGTAGATGGTTAGTGCGTATAGGCCAGTAGCCAGACTCAGATCAAATACCAAGATCTCGTTATGTGTGTTATTTTGAAATAACCACGGACGCCGACCAGGGCCAGGCCCACCTCTCTCCTAGGTGGTCTCAACCTGCCCTATCGCTCCGCCACAAAGTAATCGTCGGGGGTCTTCGGGAACTCAGGCCCACCTCTACCGGGATGGAGCCACCTGCCCCTTCAGCCCCCAACATCGGAATCACTCGTGGGTACTCCTACGAGCCGACCCGACTTTAATCACCACAAGAATCATATATTATGTATAAGTATATACCTGTGACCACCTCCCAAGTCATCACTGCCCGATAGTATAGCATGGCAGACAGACAAGAATGTAGGGCCACTGATGGTAAACTAGCATCCTATACTAAGCATTTAGGATTGCAGGTAAGGTATCAACAGTTGTAGCAACAATGACAGGCTATGCATCAGGATAGGATTAACGGAAAGCAGTAACATGCTACACTACTCTAATGCAAGCAGTATAGAGAGTAGAGTAGGCGATATCTGGTGATCAAGGGGGGGGGGCTTGCCTGGTTGCTCTGGCAAGAGAGAGCGGTCGTCAACACCGTAGTCGTACTGGGTAGCAGCGGCGTCGGTCTCGATGTCTAGCCAGAGAAGAGGGGGAAGAAACAATAAATATAATGCAAACAAATGCATGACGATGCATGACATGACAAAGCGCGATGCTAGGTGTGCCCTATCGCGGTACGAGGTGGTACCGGTGAAGGGGGAAAACATCCGGGAAAGTATTCCCGGTGTTTCGCGTTTTCGGACAGATGAACCGGAGGGGGAAAGTTGCGTGTTTGGTATGCTAGGGATACGTGGCGGATGAACGGGCTGCGTATCCGGGTTCGTCTCGTCGTTCTGAGCAACTTTCATGTTGAAAATAATTTAATCCGAGTTACGGATTAAAAGATATGATTTTCTAAAGATTTAACTAATTTCTGGAATTTAATTAATTATTTAATTTAATTCGATATTTGGATTTATGACATCAGCATGATGTCATGCTGACGTCAGCAGTCAACAGGGGTTGACTGGGTCAACTGACGCGTGGGTCCAGTGGGACCCACCTGTCATACTCTGTTAGGTTAATTAGGGTTTAGCTAATTGATTAGGCTAATCTAATTAGGATTAATTTGTTTAATTAGTTGATTAGTTTAATTAATCAAAATTAATTTAGTTAATTCATTCGTTAATGAATTATTATTATTTTTATTATTATTTTTTTGTAAACGTTCTGTGGGGCATGGGCCCCCCATGTCATAGGGCCAGGGGCCTTAACGGGTTCTGGCGCTCGGGTGCAGGGGCGGGCGCCAGGCGCGGTTCGGGCACGCCCGAGCGGGCGCTGCAGGCCGGCAAGGTCAGTGGCCAGGACAGCCGCGGTGGTGGCTGCGGGCGGTGCGCAGAGGAGGCGGGGATGGCCGGAGCGGCGCACGGAGAGGGAAGGCGAGGCCGGAGCGAGCGGCACGGCCAGGGCGAGGCTCAGGGCAGCGGCGGCAGCAGCATGCGGCAGCGGCAACAGTTGCATGGGAGGCGCGGGGAGAGGCAGAGCGGCGTGGGGAAGGGGGCGGCCGTGCGCGTGGCGGCGGCCAAGGACAGAGGAGGGCGGCGGCTGCACGGTGGGGGGGCAGAGCCGCGCCGGAGTAGTAGCGAACGGGGGAGGGGGGGAGAGGCGCACGAGGCACGCGGCGGGGAGGCAGCGGAGCGCGCGATAGGGGCGAGCGAGGCGCGGGAAGAGGCCACGGGTGGCTGGGCGAAGCGGGGCGACACGGTCGCGGCTGTGGGCGCGCGGGAGCGTGAATGGGCGCGGGGTGAGCGCGTGCGGGAGGACGCGTGGACACGACAGTGCAGACAGGGCGAACGGGGGCGGTGCGTGCGCGCGGCGATGGGAAGCGCGCGCTGCGGGTGAAGGCAGAGAAGGAGGAGGGCCTCACAGGGGGTGTAGGGCACGCGCCAATGGGGGCGAGGAGGGTGACGGGGACGATTCGGCGAGGCGACGACGACGTAGAGGACGACGGGGAAGCGCCCTGGCGACGACATCCAACGGTGACGGGGGTGGCGACGGGGAGCGACGGAGCGCGGCGGGCGGCGAGTGCCTCCTCCCTCGATCCCGATCCAGTCGGGGGAGAGTGGGAGATATTTTTGGGGAGTGGGGGAGTGTCGGTGGGTTGACTGGGGGGAGTGGGGGGTTATGGGGAGAGGGGATGGGCCGGCCAGGTGGGTGGCCCAATGGCGTGCTGGGCCGAAGCCCAGTGGGGGTGTGTTTCCTTTTTTTATTAGTTTTCTGTTTTTATATATTTTTTATTTCTCTTTTTCCTTTTCTGTTTGAATTCAATTTAAAACATTTATGCATCTTTTTAAAAATGTGTTTACTTCACCATAATTACTAGTGCAATATTTGGCGCCCACCGAACATTTTTGGTTTCAACTTTTAAAAACTTTTGTTGTTTGCCATTTTCTGAATTGATTTTTGAATCGGTTTGAACTAAAGAAAGTTTAGCAACAGTAATCACCGATGACATGGCATCATTAGAAGAGTTTTACTGTAGCCTAATTATCCGGGCATTACAAATCTCCTCCACTACAAGAAATCTCGTCCCGAGATTTAGGAGGTAGAAGGAAACAGTGCGGGGTATTCATCTCGCAGGCGGTCCTCGCGTTCCCAAGTGGCTTCGTCTTCAGAGTGATTCGACTACTGGACTTTGAGGAACTTGATCGCCTTCTGACGTGTGCGGCGTTCAGCTTGGTCGAGAATGCGGACCGGATGCTCTTTATAGGAGAGGTCCTGTTGCAATTCGAGTACTTTATGATCCATTTCTCGGATTGGATCCTTGAAGCATCGGCAGAGTTGTGACACATGGAACACATCGTGAACCTGAGAAAGGTTCGGCGGAAGCTCTAGTTGATATGCCACTTTTCCACGCCTTTCGAGAATGGTGAAGGGACCGATATAGCGAGGAGCAAGCTTGCCCTTGATCTCGAAGCGGTGAGCACCCTTCATTGGTGTAACTCAAAGATAAGCCTTTTCGCCAGGTTGATAGACCATGTCTTTGTGATGACGGTCATACTGACTTTTCTGTCGTGACTGAGCAGTCTTGAGATTCTCGCGTATAATGCGAACTTTTTCTTCGGCCTGTTGGATAATATCCGGACCGAAGAGTGGACGTTCCCAGTTTCTGACCAGTTTAGAGGGGTCCGACACTTTCGTCCATATAGCACTTCGAAGGGGGACATCTTCAGACTAGCTTGATAGCTATTATTATAAGAGAACTCGGCATATGGAAGAGATTCCTCCCATTTCTTGCCGAATGAAATTACACAAGCTCGAAGCATGTCTTCGAGAACTTGGTTGACACGTTCAACCTGTCCTTGCGACTGAGGATGAAACGCAGTACTGAACGACAGATGAGTCCCCATAGCTTCTTGGAAACTTGCCCAAAATCTTGAAGTGAATAAACTGCCACGGTCTGAACTGATAACCAGTGGAATACCGTGAAGTGAAATAATTCTGGCCATGTAGAGAGTAGCAAGCTGACTAGCAGTGATTGTCTCTTTGACCGCCAGAAAATGGGCAACTTTGGAAAGCCGGTCAATGACGACAAGAATAGCATCATTACCTTTCTGTGATTTGGGAAATCCAGTGACGAAGTCCATTTCAACATGGTCCCATTTCCATTTAGGAATAGAGATAGGTTGCAGAGTTCCAGCAGGCCTTTGATGCTCTGCTTTGATACGGCGACAAACGTCACACTCAGCAACATAACGAGCAATGTCCTGCTTCATATTAGACCACTAGAATCTTTGACGAATATCCTGGTACATCTTTGTACTACCAGGATGGATGGACAGAGGCGTATCATGAGCTTCTTGCATAACCCTTTTAGTCTTATCCAGGTTTTTCTTCGAACATGGTACCACTAGGCGGCCTTTGAAGTACAAGGCGCCATCGTCGGCGATAGTGAAGAATGAGGGCTTTCCTTTTGCTAGATGGCGTTTAATCTTATGGAATTCAGAGTCATAACCTTGAATAGTCTTTATACCAGCTACGAGATCTGGTACGACAGCCAGGGTATTTAGAGAACCCTTAGTAACAACAAGAAGATTCATCTTGCGGAACTCAGGGGAGGGGGAGCGAGTGCTCCAGGAGGAACAATATGAAGGTTCAGCTTTCTAAATTCTTCGACAAGCGAGGGCTGAACTTTGTGAACCTGGAGGTGGTTGCAGTAAGACTTGCGGCTCAAGGCATCAGCCATTACATTAGCCTTGCCGGGGGTATAGGATATACCCACGTCAAAGTCTGCAACAGTCTCCATCCATCTTTGATGACGGAGGTTCAGATCTGGCTCAGTAAACAGATACTTCATACTTTGGTGGTCGGTGAAGATTTCGCAACGATTACCGAGAAGGTAATGTCGCCACTGCTTCAGTGCATGAATGACAGCAGCAAACTCAAGGTCGTGAACTGGGTAGTTTTCTTCGTGAGGGCACAATTGACGAGAGACATAAGCAATCACTCTGCGTTCTTGCATTAGGACACAGCCTAATCCTTGATGGGAAGCGTTGCAGTAAATGACGAAGTCCTTCTTAGTATCAGGTGGAGCAAGCACTGGGGCAGAAGTTAACTTGTCTTTGAGCGCCTGGAAAATTTCCTGACACTTGTCTGTCCATTCGAATTTGACACCCTTATGCAACAGATTAGTCAGAGGTCTGGCAATCTTGGAGAAGTTCTCGACGAATCGACGACAATAGCTGGCGAGACCGAGAAAACTTCGGACTTGCTTGACATTCTTCGGAGGAGTCCAATCAAGAATAGCCTGAACTCATTCAGGGTTGATGGCAATACCATCCTTGGAGATGACATGCCCAAGATAGGTTACTTCAGGGAGCCAGAATTCACACTTGGAATACTTAGCATACAGTTGATGCTCTCGAAGCTTTTCCAGCACAAGACGAAGATGTTCAGCATGCTCTTCCTTGTTCTTGGAAAATACAAGGATATCGTCCAAGTAAACCATGACGAACTTGTCGAGGTAATCCATGAATATATAGTTCATCAGACGGGAGAAGGTGGCGGGAGCATTCGTTAAGCCGAATGACATGACGACGGTGTACTCGTATGATCCATACCGAGTCACGAAGGCGGTTTTTGGGATGTCCTCTTCACGAACACGGATCTGGTGGTAACCCAACCTCAAGTCAAGTTTGGAGAACACTGATGAACCAGCCAGTTGATCATAAAGATCATTGATCCGAGGAAGAGGATATTTATTCTGAATGGTAGCTTGGTTTATAGGACGGTAGTCTTGGACTAATCGGTTTGTCCCATCCTTCTTCTTAACAAAGAGAGAAGGTGCTCCCCAAGGACAGCAACTTGGGCGAATGAAACCTTTGACAAGAGATTTTTCGATTTCCTCCTTAAGCTCATTGAGTTCATGCGGCGGCATCTTATAGGGTCGTTTAGCTATAGGGGTGGTGCCGGTTTCAAGTCGATGATGAGTTCGACAGCTCTAGCAGGGGGAATCCCTGGAAGTTCTTCTGGGGAGATGTCTTGGAATTCACGAATGATGGGAATGTTTTCAATGCCCTCAAGTGGTGCAGCGTTCAACGCATTAAAGGCATAAAGCCGTGCCTCGACGTTCTGAACTAGATGAGCTTGGTAAGCTATTATTTCGTCAGAAGGGTGTAGTAGATGGACGACCTTAGTGGCGCAAACTATAGAAGCAGTATGCGCTTTCAACCAATCCATTCCCAGAATGAGGTCGATGTTAGACGACTTCAGGATAATGGGAGAGGCATAGAATTCTAGCCCTTTGATTTCCACGGGGACATCGATGCCAACCAGTGAGGTTTGACATTGTCCCACGGGGTTTTTTACCAATACCGAAGTGTTCATCTCCTCACATTTAACGTCATGCTTGTATGCAAAATCTTCTGACATGAATGAATGCGATGCTCCTGAATCGAATAAAACAGATGCAGGTACTGAGTTTACGAGGAGTGTACCCATCACGGTAGCAGGCTGGTCTAGAACTTCATTGAGATCAACATGGTTGGCATGAACACGACCATAAGACTTGGCATTGTTGTTGCGAGGCTGGTTGCTTCCACGGCCAGCTGTGGGAAGGGCCAGTTGATTCTGGTTCTGATTCTGATAGCAGTTCCTGGCAAGGTGACCAGGTTGGCCACACTTGTAGCACAGACCATTATTGGGAGTGGGAACATGAGCTTGGGGTGGTGGAGCTGGAAGCCTTGGCTGCCTAGTTGGTGGAGCAGGCAGATGAGGTGCAGCATAGGACTGCCTTGGGGCAGGTGCATTCGCTGGTACATGCTATTGGGAATCCATATCTTGCGCTTCTACGAGGACGGGCCCGAAGATGAGCCCGTGTCACGATTGCGCCTGTGAGAGCTCTGGTATTCCTGCAGACCAGTTTCGACACTGATGGCCTTGTTCACCAGAGTGGCGAAATCAGCAAAGTCATGCACTAGAAGTGCGAGCTTGATGTCAGCTTGAAGGCCATCACGGAACTTCTCCTGTCTGCGTGCATCAGTTGCAATGTCTTCTTCAGCATAGCGGGACAAGTGAACAAACTCCCATTGACAAGCTTCAACAGTCTTGTTGCCTTGGGTGAGGTTGCGAAATTCGCGCTTCTTACGGTCCATGACTCCCTGAGGAATGAAGCGAGCACAGAAGGCAGCTTGGAAGTCTGGCCAGGTGATGATTGTTCCAGCTGGCAGAGTACACCTGTGGCTGTCCCACCATTGAGCTGCGGGTCCTTTTAGGAAGAAAGAAGCAAAGGTGACATAGCTGGCAGGGGCTACATCAGCAGACTCCATCTCATAGGTGATGTCACGGAGCCAGTCATCAGCATCCAGAGGCTGAGTTGAGCTGCGGTACACGGTTGGGTTGAGGCACATGAAATCCTGCAGAGTCACTTGGGTTGGCTGCTGGTTCATATTGGGGCGAGGAAACTGAGCCATAATATTCTCCATGAACTGACGATTCAGCTCAAACTGTTGCATCATCCTAGCCATGTACTCAGGCGGTGGTGGGGCGTTGCCACCACGACCACGACCACCTGGTCTAACCATCCTGCTAATATATAACAGGGGTAGTTCAGCATTGAGAAATTTTCAAAGACAAGAATCATTCATGATGAAACATGCACAACGAAAGCAGCATGATAGATACTACATAGTAGTTGGCATATCTTACAAAAGAGATCATGCATAGAGTTTGATACACAGAGTTCAGTACATAGACTAAGACATCATAGGCGGCACGCAGGCTCACGGCGATTGTATCTAACACTAACAAGCAAGTCTACATCAGTCCCATGCGGTACTGCGGAGGTAGGTGTAGCCCGACAGCTGGTAGTGACGCAAAGGGAAGACCTCCACGCGAGTAGCCTGGGGTCCGCGAATACTCTGGTGCGGAACCCGATGCGCAGGTGGCAGGAGAGGACCAAGTGCAGGAGAGTAGCCTCCCACATCTGGCCAGCCGATGCCCTGGGGCATCACGGTCCTGGCAGGGTAGATCGCAGAACGCGACAGATCACCAGATCGGACAGAGGGGTGCAACAGCGTCAGAGCACGATACAGGTGCTGACGGGTGGTGTACAACTCATGGCAAAGAGCTCGGTTAGCTCTATCCAGCCCATCAGCATGCAGAACCAGGTTCTGATGGTAGAAGGGCTCTCGGGTGACAGTGGAGTAGGCCGCAGTGTAGTAACCCTCCGCACCAACATCGGATGCGATAGCAATGTGCCTGAAGGGGGAGGTGTCCAGCTCCTGATACTCTCCACGAAGACGTGTCAGAGCAGCATAAGCAGCATCGTGGACCGCCATATCGATAGTCACTCCAACACCATGAGCAGTGTGCAGCACGGTAGTGGAGTCATACTCCCGAGAGTAGAGGTGGACGATGGCACGGTACTGCTCCTGGTTGAAGTCCTGATACTCCTCATAGACGGTGTACTCAGGGTGCCAGCGATAACCCAGATAGGTCATCATCTCAACCAACACAGCAGGTGATCCTGAGGCACCAATGGCCGTCGTGTGGCGCACGACCTAACTCGTGGGTTCCATCTGAAAACAAAGATGTTTTCACAAGAGTCAAATGACAATGTGGATAATGTTCAAATACTACTCTAAAGAATAACTAGGGTGATCCTGAGTCAGGGTGAACATGGTCACGGGATCCTAATGTTAAAGTTAGTAAAATCATTTAACCCGAGTAGGAGAGAGTTCAGAGTCCCAGAGTAAGGATCGAGGAGTAAAAGATCCTAATACCACCCAGATGCCGACGTGGGCCCGTAAGGCACGCAGCCATGTTATTAAAAGTTTTTGTAATGTCTAGACTCAACTTCGGCCAAGGAGTGTGGAAGGGGGATTCCTACAGGCAGTCGGCTCTGATACCAACTTGTGACGCCCCCGATTCAATCGTACACTAATCATACACGCAAACGTGTACGATCAAGATCAGGGACTCACGGGAAGATATCACAACACAACTCTACAAATAAAATAAGTCATACAGCATCATAATACAAGCTAGGGGCCTCGAAGGCTCGAATACAAGAGCTCGATCATAGACGAGTCAGCGGAAGCAACAATATCTGAGTACAGACATAAGTTAAACAAGTTTGCCTTAAGAAGGCTAGCCTAAACTACTCCTGGTCGTCGTCAGCGGGCTACACGTAGTAGTAGGCACCTCCCGAGTAGTAGTAGTCGTCGTCGACGGTGGCGTTTGGCTCCTGGGCTCCAACGTATGGTTGCAGCAATTGGGTATTGGAAAGGGGAAAAGGGAGAGAAAAGCAACCGTGAGTACTCATCCAAAGTACTCGCAAGCAAGGATCTACACTACATATGCATGTATGCATTGGTATCAACTGGAATAAGGCTATCATATGTGGACTGAACTGCAGAAAGCCGGAATAAGAGGGGGATAGCTAGTCCTTTCGAAGACTACGCTTCTGGTAACCTCCATCTTGCAGCAGGAGAAGAGAGTAGATGGTAAGTTCACCAAGTAGCATCGCATAGCATAATCCTAACCGATGATCCTCCCCTCGTCGCCCTGTGAGAGAGCGATCAACGGTTGTATCTGGCACTTGGAATGGTGTGTTTTATTAAGTATCCGGTTCTAGTTGTCATAAGGTCAAGGTACAACTCCGGGTCGTCCTTTTACCGAGGGACACGGCTATTCGAATAGATCAACTTCCCTGCAGGGGTGCACCACATAACCCAACACGCTCGATCCCATTTGGCCGGACACACTTTTTTGGATCATGCCCGGCCTCGGAAGATCAACACATCGCAGCCCTACCTAGGCACAACAGAGAGGTCAGCACGCTGGTCTAAATCCTATGGCGCAGGGGTCTGGGCCCATCGCCCATTGCACACCTGCATGTTGCGTACGCGGCCGGTGAGCAGACCTAGCAACCTCCATTAGAAAGGAAGTTGCGTTACGCGGTCCAACCCGGCGCGCGCCGCTCGGTCGCTGACGTCACGAAGGTTTCGGCTGATACCACGACGTCGAGTGCCCATAACTGTCCCCGCGTAGATGGTTAGTGCGTATAGGCCAGTAGCCAGACTCAGATCAAATACCAAGATCTCGTTATGCGTGTTATTTTGAAATAACCATGGACGCCGACCAGGGCCAGGCCCACCTCTCTCCTAGGTGGTCTCAACCTGCCCTGTCGCTCCGCCACAAAGTAACCATCGGGGGCCTTCGGGAACTCAGGCCCACCTCTACCGGGATGGAGCCACCTGCCCCTTCAGCCCCCAACATCGGAATCACTCGCGGGTACTCCTACGAGCCGACCCGACTTTAATCACCACAAGAATCATATATTATGTATAAGTATATAGCCGTGACCACCTCCCAAGTCATCACGGCCCGATAGTATAGCATGGTAGACAGACAAGAGTGTAGGGCCACTGATGGTAAACTAGCATCCTATACTAAGCATTTAGGATTGCAGGTAAGGTATCAACAGTTGTAGCAACAATGACAGGCTATGCATCAGGATAGGATTAATGGAAAGCAGTAACATGCTACACTACTCTAATGCAAGCAGTATAGAGAGTAGAGTAGGCGATATCTGGTGATCAAGGGGGGGGGGTTGCCTGGTTGCTCTGGCAAGAGAGAGGGGTCGTCAACACCGTAGTCGTACTGGGTAGCAGCGGCGTCGGTGTCGATGTTTAGCGAGAGAAGAGGGGGAAGAAACAATAAATATAATGCAAACAAATGCATGACGATGCATGACATGACAAAGCGCGATGCTAGGTGTGCCCTATCGCGGTACGAGGTGGTACCGGTGAAGGGGGAAAACATCCGGGAAAGTATTCCCGGTGTTTCGCGTTTTCGGACAGATGAACCGGAGGGGGAAAGTTGCGTGTTCTGTATGCTAGGGATACGTGGCGGACGAACGGGCTGCGTATCCGGGTTCGTCTTGTCGTTTTGAGCAACTTTCATGTTGAAAATAATTTAATCCGAGTTACGGATTAAAAAATATGATTTTCTAAAGATTTAACTAATTTCTGGAATTTCATTAATTATTTAATTTAATTCAAAATTTGGATTTATGACATCAGCATGATGTCACGCTGACATCAGCAATCAACAGCGGTTGACTAGGTCAACTGATGCGTGGGTCCAGTGGGACCCACCTGTCATACTCTGTTAGGTTAAGTAGGGTTTAGCTAATTGATTAGGCTAATCTAATCAGGATTAATTTGTTTAATTAGTTGATTAGTTTAATTAATCAAAATTAATTAAGTTAATTAATTCTTTAATTAATTAATTATTATTTTTTTGTTATTTATTTATTTATTTTATTTTTTGTAAACGTTCTGTGGGGCGTGGGTCCCCCATGTCATAGGGCCAGGGGCCTTAACGGGTTCTGGCGCTCGGGTGCAGGGGCGGGCGCCGGGCGCGGTTGGGGCACGCCCGAGCGGGCGCTGCAGGCTGGCAAGGTCAGTGACCAGGACAGCCGCGGTGGTGGCTGCGGGCGGTGCGCAGAGGAGGTGGGGATGGCCGGAGCGGCGCACGGAGAGGGAAGGCGAGGCCGGAGCGAGCGGCACGGCCAGGGCGAGGCTCAGGGCAGCGGCGGCAGCGGCAACAGATGCAGGGGAGGCGCGGGGAGAGGCAGAGCGGCGTGGGGAAGGGGGCGGCCGTGCGCGTGGCAGCGGCCAGGGACGAAGGAGGGCGGCGGCTGCGCGGTGGCGCCGGCAGAGCCGCGCTGGAGCAGCTGCGAACGGGAGGGGGGGGGAAGAGGCGCACGAGGCACGCGACGGGGAGGCCAGCGGAGCGCGCGACAAGGGCGAGCGAGGCGCGGGAAGAGGCCACGGGCGGCTGGGCGAAGCGGGGCCACACAGTCGCGGCTGTGGGCACGCGGGAGCGTGAACGGGCGCGGGGTGAGCGCGTGCGGGAGGACGCATGGACACGGCAGTGCAGACAGGGCGAACGGGGGCGGTGCGTGCGCGCGACGAGGGGAAGCGCGCGCTGCGGGTGAAGGCAGAGAAGGAGGAGGGCCTCACAGGGGGTGTAGGGCACGCGGCAATGGGGGACGAGGAGGGTGATGGGGACGATTTGGCGAGGCGGCGACGACGTAGAGGACGACGGGGAAGCGCCCCGGCGACGGCGTCCAACGGTGACGGGGTGGCGACGGCGAGCGATGGGGCGCGGCGGGCGACGAGTGCCTCCTCCCTCGATCCCGATCCAGTCGGGGGAGAGGGGGAGATATTTTTGGGGAGTGGGGGAGTGTCGGTGGGTTGACTGGGGGGAGTGGGGGGTTATAGGGAGAGGGGGTGGGCCGGCCAGGTAGGTGGCCCAATGGCCTGCTGGGCCGAAGCCATGTGGCGGTGTATTTCCTTTTTTATTAGTTTTCTGTTTTTATATTTTTTTTATTTCTCTTTTTCCTTTTCTATTTGAATTCAATTTAAAATATTTATGCATTTTTAAAAAAATGTTTTTACTTTACCATAATCACCAGTGCAATATTTGGCGCCCACCGAACATTTTTGGTTTCAACTTTTAAAAACTTTTGTTGTTTGCCATTTTCTGAATTGATTTTTGAATCGGTTTGAACTAACGAAAGTTTAGCAACAATAATCACCGATGACATGGCATCATTAGAAGAGTTTTACTGTAGCCTAATTATCCGGGCGTTACAGCGCTCCCCTAAAGTTGACGGGCTAGTCCATTTGGAGCCACACGCCCCCGAGGACCTCTCGCTGCATGACCATGCTCCGCCGCCCGCTGCTGCCGTCGAACACGACAACTAGTGCACCGGCCTGCTCCGATAACCTGCCGTCCCTGCCGTCCAGCCATCTCCCCATCCCCACCTTGGCCTCTGCTGATGTCGCCATGCCCCATCATCAACCGACGCCGCCGACTGCCCTGCCCTATCCTACCGTGGCCCCTGTTGTTCCCAGAGTTCATGAACCAGATGGGAGGACGCGTCGCATCACAGGGGTCACTCCGACGGTCGTAGCTCCGCCGGGGGTGGCCTGTGCCACCGAGGCGAGCGCTCGAGCTCCTCTCTGTCCCGCGGGCGAGCGACAGGTGAAGGAGACAAACCTGCCAGGTGGGCCCGCCTCCTCTAGGCCCCACCCGTCAATCTCAGCCGCATCTGACAAGGGAGGCCCACCCGCAGGTCAAAACCACCGTTGACCAATGCCACATCAGCAGCAAGTGGTGATAAACCAGCCAGGGGGGTCTTTCATCCGGTATGGGTTTGTTTAGGGGGTGAAAGGAACAGAAAAATAGATGAGGGGGTAATGTGAACCACCAACTTTATTCAGGGTAGTAAAATGGACTTTTTTCTTTCTAGTAATGCCCTGTGAAGTGCTTGCAAGGAACCCATGGTAAAACCAAGCATGCTTTGTGATGATCGTATCCTTTGGTTCTTGGCTGGCATTGAATAAAGCTTGGCATCACCAAGAGTTCCCCCAGACACTTCAAAATGGCATTTGAAATAATGCCCGTGAAGTGCTTGCAAGGAACCCACAGTAAGACCAAACATGCTTTTGTGATGATCGTCTCCTTTGGTTTTGACTGGCATTGAATAAAGCTTGGCATTACCAAGAGTTCCCCCAAACACTTCACAATGGCATTTCAAAGAATGCTCGTGAAGTGCTTGCAAGGAACCCAGGGTAAGACCAAACATGGTTCACCATTAGCACAACTCTTGTGGTTCACGACCGGTATCTCGTACATGCTTGATTACAACGAGAGTTCCCCCAAACACTTCACATAAGCTCTCAAAAAGGTGCTTCGTAAAGTGTTTGAAGGGAACTCCTAGTAATACCAAATGTGATTTGTAGTACATATTGTGTAGTTATGACCTGCAATATCTGCGAAGTACTTGGTTGGACCAAGAGTTCCCCAAAACACTTCACAAAGATAATACCTAAAAAAGGAAAAGGTGCTTCATAAAGTGCTTGAAGGGAACACCCGGTAATACAAAACGTGATTCTCAGCCAACTAGTGAATCTCTCATGATATGTGGCCAATGTCTACTGAATGCTTGGTGACACCGAGAGTTCCCCAAACACTTCAGATATATTCTTGAAAAGACGTGTCCTGAAGTGCTTGAAGAGAACTCCCGACGAGGCCAAACTCGATTAATACCCATGCACCCATGCATCATAATGTATATGGATCCAACACTATAATTTCCAAAGCGCAAACACACTCAAATCCTATTGATACTGCTGGTCGCCACCCAGAGTTCCCCCAAACACTTCACTATGCAGAGCTCTATATCCCCGCAATGCACGCTTTTAAAACGTGGCAATGGAACAATGAGGTAGTATGAGCTAGCTACTGAAGTGATTTGAGAAGAACTCTAGGTGACACCCAACGAAACTAGGTAGCTAGAATTCTTGTTCATCTCCCATGGACCACACTTCACAGACTTGTTTAGTCTGCCCTGCTGCAGCGGCTATTTATAAGTCTAGACGAGAGACTAAAGACCTAGTAGCAAACTTGTTGCCTCCTGTGGACTGAGGCGCGCAATGCAGTACATGATTTTGGTGCTGGGTCGATGAAACCTGGCAGTGCACCTAGACGTGATGCAGCCTAGGTTAGAAGGAAGTAGCTGCAAGAACCAAGGGAATCTCGTGAGATGTGGCCTTTTCTCGCCAAGATTGGCAGCTCCGAATCGTGGAAAAGCTCATGGTGTAAAGGTGCGTGCTCAGCCTGCAAATTCCTTATCTCCTCAAGAGATCATTGTCGTCGCTCAGGTTGTGTCCACAAACATTTCTGTCAGCCCGTCCATGCAAAGGAGTCCAGGGATCACGCTATAATTATCATTATCATCCCACGCAACTGGTGCAAAGCTTGAGCCGGCCAGTTGCAAGAATGGGACCAGATATTTGAGCTAGGATCCCAGGCAATCTTTGCTAGTAGTAATAATTTTCTGCAGGAAAATGCTGAGTAGATCTCATGGGTGAATGTTTTCGTTGCAGTAGTGATGTGGTGCAGTATCTTGATAAAGTCAGTATATCTCATAAAGAACTTAGGTAGAAGAAGAAGAGAAAATGCACTTTCTTGTGTAAAATGTTGAGTATTTCGCACCGTTATCCAGCAGACGTCAAGGGTGCCACCTCTACTTAATTAGAAATCACAGTGGTTATGTACGATTTATTAAACAGTGGGTTCAGTAACTTGCTAACCTACAATTTCAGAAAGTGGCTTCTTTGAAATGTGCCGTCAGTCTTCAGGATAAAGTATTTTTACTTGTCGTTTGCGTACGTGTCTGCAGTCGGTGGGACTTCATGTTCATCACTGTTAATTAAAGGCCAGCTAGTATTTCTCTTTCAAAAAGATTAAAGGTCAGCTATTACATACACAAATAATGCTTAGAACTAGGACACATTTGGCAGCCGTGATGCCAGAGCACATGGACCTAATCTGGTATTTTCCATTAAGAAAACCTGTCTGCTCTGGTCCAAATGGGCTGGCTAGTTGTCTCATTGTGCGTGACTGTATAGTATGGGCAGGCGGCATAAAGAGAGGGGGGAAAGCTAGCTACAAGAAGGTGTCCAGGTTCAATGCACTCGATCCCTGTCGTCGTTCAAAGTTGAGAGACCCAGATGATGACTAGTTTCAAAGCAGATGAGATACTTGGAAAGGGCATGGAGATGCTTGGGGTATAAGTATGTTTGGAGAAGCATCACTTGCGGAGGCAAGATGATGGTGATGCGGCCGGAGCTTTTGTTGGAATAAGCTACGGCGTGTGTGGTCGGGTTTGTCAGGCGCGACGGATGCGCGTGGGACGGACGGGACGCACTAGTGCCGTCGGGCTCGTCGGTGACGGTGGGACAGGCAGGATGTGCGGGACGCAGCAACGTGGTATGTGCGTGCGTGTGTAGTGTGTCCACTTGTAGCAGTTTCATGTGTATGTGGCGTGGTGGTCAACCGCATGAGCTAGCCAGGTAGGTGGTTAGCGAGCTGTTGCAAGCAGCCGCGGGGAGCGCGTCGTGGGCTGCATGCGGAGTCCAGCCGCCCTAGTCGTGTAGGAGTGCGTTGTGGCGTTGCATGCAGATCGTGGACGCGGCTGCGTAGGAGGGTGGGCAAGGGCCCTGTGCATGAGTGCGTCTGGATTATATACTCTCTGTACTGCTGCTGGTTTTGGCTGTGGCGAGCCGGTGTTGTGAGAAGAAAAGAAAAGCGCCGGGGCGTTAGTCGCCACAAAAACTGCTTCTTCTTCTACCTTCATCCATTCGTGTGAGAGAGCGATTTCAACAATTGGTATCAGAGTTTCGGTTCGGGCGATCACCGGCGACCATGACGCACGTCCCACACGACGGCGGCGCGGGCGGATCGGCGACGACAGCGATGCCGATGCTGACCGCGGATAATTACACGGTCTGGGCCATCAAGGCGCAGGCGATCCTCGACGTCCACACCGTATGGGAGGCGGTGGCGCCGGGCGACGCGGCGGTGAACGCGCGGAAGGACAATATGGCGCGCGCGTTGCTTCTCGGGGCGTTGCCGGAGGATGTGCTGCTGCAGGTGTCGACGAAGCTCACCGCCAGGGAGGTATGGGACTCCCTGAAGGTGAGGTTCGTCGGCGCCGATCGGGTCCGCGCGGCGAGGCTGGGGACGCTGCGCGGCGAATTCGACCGGATGAAGATGGCAGACGGCGAGGAACTCGACGTGTATGGCGGGAGGCTCGCGGCGATGGCGGCGAGGTATGCCAACCTCGGGGAGACATTGGGCGACGTAGCACTTGTCAAGAAGTTACTGGATACAGTGCCGGATCGCCTCTTCCCCGTCGTCGCCGGCATCGAGCAGTTCCACAACGTGACGACGATGGCGTTCGACGAAGTGCTCGGGCGGCTGCATGCGTTCGACGAGCGGGTTCGGCGCCGTGGACTAGACGGCGGCGAGCGCGGGGGTGAGCAGCTGCTCATGACGGCGGCGCAGTGGGCAGAACTGGAGCGTCGACACGGCGGTGCTCGGGACGACGACGACGGGCGTAGCGTGGCGTCGGGGAGCGGCGGCAACAGGCACAGGCGCTGCTACAAGTGCGGGGAGCACGGGCACTTCCGGCGTGAGTGCCCGCAGCTGCGGAAAGGACCTGCGACGGAGCAGGCTTTCCTGGCTGGCGCCAACATCGACGACGACGGACTTCTCTAGGCCATGGCTTAGGGCGTGTGTGTTGTAATAAGCCACAGCGTGTGTGGTCGGCCTCGTCGGGCGCACGGATGCGCGCAAGACGAGCGAGACGCACTAGTGCCGTCGGACTCGTCGGACTCGTCAGGCGCGTCGGTGACGCGCGGGACAGGCGGGACGTGCGGGACACAGCAGCGTGGTGTGTGCATGCGTGTGTAGTGTGTCCACTTGTAGCAGTTTCATGTGTATGTGGCGTGGTGGTCAACCGCATGAGCTAGCCAGGTAGGTGGTTAGCGAGCTGTTGCAAGCGGCCGCGGTGAGCGCGTCGTGGGCTGCATGCGGAGTCCAGCCGCCCCGGTCACGTAGGAGTGCGTTGTGGCGTTGCATGCAGATCGTGGACGCGGCTGCGTAGGAGGGTGGGAAAGGGCCCTGTGCGTGAATGCGTCTGGGTTATATACTCTCTATACTGCTGCTGGTTTTGGCTGTGGCGAGCCGGTGTTGTGAGAAGAAAAGAAAAGCGCCGGGGCGTTGGTCGCCACAAAAGGTGCTCCTTCTTCTACCTTTATCCATCTGTTTGAAAGAGCGGTTCCAACAGCTTTTCCTCTTCTTTCTCACGCCGTAGGAGGAGGAGAGGCTGTCGTGGTCGTCCTCGCATGAAGTTCCCCTATTCACACTTCTTGCCTCTCTAGTTCGTTGTTGTTCATTCAGGTAGGGAGGAGGGTTTTGTCCCTGTGATCTCCCTTGTGATGTTTGTATCGTAGGCGGGATGGGGTTGTATCTTCTCCTTCTCCTCTTGCTGCGTGTTGTTGTTGCAGCTTGATTGTATGTTTGTTGTATCAGGGCATCTAGTCTGGCTACTTTCTGTGTTTCTTTCATCATGTGTTTTGTTCGGATGACCTCCGGAAATGCATGCGTCTATTTTTCTCGATGCGATGATGATTGTATGTAGTTGCGCTGTCTGAACTTCAGGGCGTCTCGATCCAAATGCACGATCACGCCACAGGAATGTACACTGATCCACAGCATTATCGTTGACACTCAGGTTGCAATGGCAAATGTTGTGATTCATATGACACGATTAGCTCAGCACGAACTCGGTCACCCATAATTCCACAGCAAACACGACCAGCTCAAACCAACAAGGGCATGGCATAATCTAACTCCGTTCATTCCACAGGAGGGGGGGGGGGGGGGTGAAATTTTTAGAGAAAAGGCAAGAGCCCGATTTTATAAATAAAGCCACCAGGCAGAGTTACACCAGCAGAACCAACACCCAGAACAAGTTTAACGGCCAGGGAACATAAGTAGCATTACAAGGCCTCCAGCCTAACATGGCACGCAGGCCAGCAAATCACCAAAAACACTAGAAGTGAAATTAGGAAGCCGCCCTCGAAGTATGCCGAAGAAGGGAAGACGCCGTAGATTTCATTTTGGATGACATGTCGTCGAAAGCCTGAAGGTCCCCTTCCTTAGTCAATAATCTCCACTGCTGCAAAAAGACATTGGCTTTAAATAAGCAGCTGACAGGGTTAACTGGAAAAATGCGTTCAATCGTGAACTTGTTCCTAATAGTCCACAGCGACCACCCAATCGCAGCCCAGCCCACTAAGAAGACCCTCTTGGACTGCCCTGATAAGGAGTTAGTATATTGCCTCAGGTCCTCAAAGGAGGAGGGAGTCCAGTTAACATGAAGGCAACGTCTGATGCAACACCACATGAATTTAGCTAAGGAGCAGTGGAAGAAAATATGATCAGTGTTCTTAAGTGCTCCACATAGCACACACCTATCAGTGCCCGGCCCGTTCCTCTTCTTAATTTGATCGGCCGCCGGCAGCTTACGGCGAACAGCTTGCCAGAGAAAGATTTTAATCTTAGGGGGTATTCGGGCAGACCAAATATCCTTAAACTTCAACGAGCGGCTACCAGAGATAAGCTTAGAATAAGCCGATTTAACAGAGAAGCGCCCCAAAGATGAGAGGGGCCAAACCACAGAATCCTCTTCCTCCGAGAGCAGGGGAAAGCAAGCAGTAAGGTGCTGCCAGTCTTCCAACTCTACAGGGGAAAGGGATCGCCGGAAATCTAAAACCCAACCCTGAACTGAGAGCTCAAAGATAGAGATCTCAGAATCTGCACAATAAGAAAACAAGGCCGGGAAGGCAGCCGCAAGCGTGGTGTCCCCGACCCACCAGTCTAACCAAAAACGAGTGGACTTACCATTCCTGACAACAAATTTGACAAGGGACTGAAAAATCGGCCGAACTTTAACCAGTTGACGCCAAAATTGAGACCCGCCAGAAGCAGAGGCGAACATAGGGCTCGAGTAAGGGAAATATTTAGCTTTAAGGATCGAGAGCCAGAATGGGCGCTCCTCAAGTGTCATTATCTTCCACCACCATTTAATCATAAGACAATTGTTCATGACTCTCGTATTAATAATGCCAAGACCCCCCTTGTCCTTAGGACGGCAAATGATGTTCCATCTGACCAATCTATATTTGCGTTTATTGTCCGCGGAGTTCCAGTAAAATGCACCCCTATGCTTGTCGAAACCAGAGTGAATCCCGTTGGACAGAAGGTAGAAACCCATCAGGTACATCGGGAGGGATGAGAGGCATGAGTTGGTAAGGGCAACCTTGCCCGCCTGCGTGTTATATCGTCCTCTCCAAGGGAGGACTCTATCGCCAACTTTAGCAACCACCGGGGCAAAATCTTTTGCCAAGAGCTTAAACGGGGAAATAGGAATTCCTAAATATTTGAGAGGATAAGACCCAAGGGAACAGTTCAGAAGATGAGCCACCCGTTGCGCTTCCAAATCCGAAACCCCAGTCACAATGACCTCGCTCTTGGAAAAGTTAATTTTAAGACCCAAAAGAGCTTCGAAGCAAAGCAGAAGGAATTTCAGATTGGTGAGACTGGTCTCATTGAGCTCTACCATAATGATGGTGTCATCCGCATACTGAAGATGAGTAATGCCATGAGGGATAAGGTGAGAGCTCACCGGGGAAATATGCCCAGCCAACGCGGCCCGAGAGAGGATACGAGATAAAGCATCGGCAACAAAATTGAAAAGCAGAGGGGACACCGGGTCCCCTTGTCTAAGGCCCCTACCATTAGCAAAAAAATCACTAGTTTGGCCATTCACAACCACCGCCGTGTGCCAACCAGAAACAAGTTGCATCAAACGGTGCATCACCGGACCCTCAAAGCCCTTAGCCAGTAGGACTTGCCGAAGAAAATTCCAACTCACCGACTCGTAAGCCTTCTCAAAATCAAGCTTAAGGACCACAGCCTTGGTCCCCTTAATCTGTAGATCATGGATTATCTCATGTAAGCACAGCACCCCATCCAAGATGAATCTCCCTTTAATGAAAGCAGATTGGAAAGGGCTAATGACCCGATGAGCTATCGGGGACACCCTAGTGGCCATGCCTTTAGCTGGCATCTTAGCAAAGTTGTTAATTAAAGCAATGGGCCGAAATTGCGAAATCAAATCAGCACCTTTGATTTTAGGGATAAGGGTGAGAACCGCGTAATTGAGCCTCGAAATATCAACGGTACCTAGCCAAAATCCTTGGATGATTGCTTTACTAAGGCCTTTTAACTGAGGCCAGAAATGCCGAAAGAAAGGGATGGAGAAGCCGTCAGGGCCTGAAGCCGCATTAGAATTGGCGCTCCAAATATTTTCGAAGATTTCCTCTTCAGAGGGGGGGAATAAGCAGGAGATCATTATCAACGCTCGACAACTGCTCAAGGGGAGGCCAGAAGCCCGGAGCAAGCGAAAAACCCAGCTCAAGTTTAGCCGCTAACAAGTTAGAGAAGAATTGGACCACATGACGAAGAATGACCGAAGGGTCCGAAACCCTAACACCATCAATCAAAAGGCTGTCGATTAGGCATCTACGACGTCTACCATTCGCAATGGCGAAGAAATAAGCTGTGGGCGCATCACCCTTAAGAGTCCAGTTAATCGTGCCTCTTTGTTTCCAATAAACTTCCTCCTGGCGGTGAATATCCAAGAGCGCCTTTTCTAGGCCATAGCGGAGCAGCCATTCGGCCTCAGAGAGACCAGAACTGTCCGCACGAATATCAAGATCGCCAATTTGGGCACCCAGCCTCGTTTTGTCACGCCTTAACTCAGCAAAATGATTCTTAGACCAACCTTTGAGGAATTTGCGCAGGCAGTAGGAAACATGATGCCAATCATCCATTGGGCCAAAAGAGCGACGAGGAGATGAAAGACATGCTGAGATCTTCCGGGCCAACATGGTGGGGAACCCCTCCACTAAGAGCCAAGACGCATCGAATTGAAACCTTTGGCAACCAATTGGACCGGACACATCGTCAAGGATTAAGGGAGCATGATCAGATCCCACAATGGGCAGGGCACGCAGACAAACCCGAGGGAAAAGGGCATCCCAGCCAGGACAGAGAAAAACCCTGTCAAGAACAGAGCGGATGGGGGAAGCTTGACGGTTAGTCCAAGTAAAGCGGGCCCCAACCCTAGGGATTTCACGAATGGCCGTATCCCTGATGAAAGCATTGAAGGCCTCAGCCAGAGCCCAAGAGAAATTAGCGGAGCTCTTATCAGAAGGGTCTCTCAACAGGTTAAAATCACCCCCAATCAAGAGGGGGAGCTGGCAGGAGTCAATTTTATTATAAATCTCATCCAAGAAATCATAAGAAAAGGAATGATCTGCCGGGCCGTAAACCACCATGAACTCGAGAAGGGAATTGAGGGAACGATGGGAAACTATTGTACTAGCCCAGTACCTACCATGATCAAAAGCTACAAAATCAAATATATCATTATTGGTGCCCAGAAGAAAGCCACCCGACTGACCAACAGAGGCCACAAAATTCCACCTGAATCTGTCTATCCCAGCAACAGCCGAAAGTTTACTCGAGGAGAAGGAGGGTTTGAGGGTCTCAACAAGGCCAATAAAATCAACTTTTTCAGACCGCACCAAATCTTTGAGTTGGTCCCTGCGCCCCCTAGCGCAGAAACCTCTGATGTTCCAGAATAAGGCCTTCATCTGAAGGAAAGATTTTTGATTCTAAGACTCGACCTGCACGGAGCCTTGCAGGGTTTAGCGCGTTTCCCAGCCCCACGTTTCTGAACCGGGGATACCTGACACCTGTCAGCCTCCCCCACTACCCCCCCCCCCCCCGGCCACAACCAGAGGGGCGGACACACCAACCCCAGCCTCCTTGGCTTTCGCAATGTCAGCCTGAGCTAGCTCGTTAGCTCTAATCACATCAAGCAAGGAAGAAGGGGAACCCAAACTGGAGTCTAAACAAATCCCAACATCATCTAATATCTTAAACAACTGCTCATCAGACTGAGAAGGTAAAACTAATCTAACAGGAGACATAACCAAAGGAGGGGAAGGAGACGGAGTAGGGCCCGAACCTGGACGGGGGAGATCCCGCGCCGCCGCACGCCGAGCCGCCCGGTCAGCCACACGCTCGACGCTGTTGGAGACCCGACCACTCTTGCGAGCAGTAGAAGCAGGGGAACGACCAGGCACAGGGGGAGCCCGGCCAGGGGAAGCAGCCGCCGAGGACGGGCCCGAGGCCGCACCCAAATCCACCTCCAGCCTCCGGCAAAGCCCAGCCTCGGACTGCCTGGAATCCCCAGACGCCCTGCTCATCGCAGAGAACTTCCTCACCGACGATTTCTTCCTCTTCTTGGACGCCGACGGGCCAGCCGGGGGTAGATCTTCAATGCCTGACAGCGAAGGGGAGGTGGGGCGAGTGGGGAGATTAGAGCATGCCGCCGAACGCGGTGTGCCCTTCGTCCCACCAGAGGCTGCAGCCCCACCACCCAATCCTGGCAAGGAACCCTGGATCCCAAAGCCCGCCGGAGCACAATCTTTCATCAGATCTTGTTCTTCAGGGGACATCCCATCCCACTCGGACTGGGTAAAGCGAGGATCCGTGCCATGCATCGAGTCATCATGGCACCCATCACCATCCTTACTCTTGTCATTGTTGCCGGAGGCCGGGGGGGAGGGGGAGGAGGAGGAGAAGCAGGGCTAGGAGCACCCTCCACCCGGACCCGAAGCCAAAATCCACCCGCCGCCGGGAAAACGTCAACATAGCCATGAATGCAGATAGGGTCAACACACCAGACCCGAAGACGGACTGGTCCAAGAACAGACAGCGAGTCTTGATCAACCTCAATGGGTTTCCCTAGGAGCACTCCAAAAGCCATCAGGAAGGTCGAAGTGCGCATGTTAGAAGGCACTTCATCCACAAGCACCCAAACATCAGAAAGAGAAGCAATGGCCTTTGATCCATTGGAGGCGGCCTTGACCGATACCACAAGTTGATTCAGAGGGAGCGTGAAACTGGTACAGGAGGATATCATGCGGAGGCTCTCTTTAGAGGGAAATGTAGGAGCAAACTCGAAATCAGATAACTGGCGGATCTGCCAATCCCACCCGCCATCGTCCCACAGCCGAAGTTCATCAAGAAGGGCCTGGGGGGAGATGCGCTTGTCCTGAACAGATATGACACCAACATTGGAAAGCGAGGGGTTGGGAGCAACTACAGGAACATCCTTATCAAGGGCAAAGAAAGAACAGCCAGGGAGGCCAATGCCATAGTGAACGAAGGAATGAGGTTTGACACGGCTTTGACAGTCCACCGTGAGGTGGCCGTCCTCCCTACAGATGAGGCAAAACGGGGGATTTTCACAGCGGGACTGGAAATGGCCAGGATGATGACACGCAACGCAAGTGAGGAAATGGTTGGAGACCTGGGAATGAGGGGGATTGCGGCCAGGGCCTCGAGGGGGAGGAGGAGGGAGAATACCATCACCAGGGATACCAGCACCAGCACTGGCGCCACGCCCCGCAGCAGCGCCGAAAGGGCGGCGGGCCGGGGCCCCCGACGCACCACGGGGAACGAAGCGAGATGGTCCGCCACCAGCCACCGCCGGCGCCCACGGCGGCCCGCCACCCTGGGGGACAAGCGAGGGGGGAGACGAGGAAGGCCCCGAGGAGCCCGCCCGACTCCCCAGCGCCGCCTGCTCCCAGGGATCGACCGCAGCCATCGGAGCATCAGACACAGGAGGCGGAGGGACCGCCGGCCCAGATACAGAAGCACGAGGGGACGCACCGGCCGCCTCCGCCGAAGCCCCCGCACCCGGAGCGAGCGAGGCATGGAGCTTGGCACGGAGCGAAGCCTCATACTCCAGATCCGCGGCGGCGTCGCCAGAGCCGTCACGCCCCCGCTTGTGGCCGGAAACCGCCTCACTGGAGGACCCACGGGAGCGATCCATCGTGGCCACCGTCGCGAAGGGAAGGAGGAGGGGGTGGAGGAGTAGATCTGACGAAACAGCGGATAGGGAGACGGCGCCGGCGCAAGTCAGAGGAGGAGGCAGGAAACCCTAGAAAAGGAGGAACCGCACCCTTCTGAACCCATATAAAGCCAGAGCTAGCCAGGCCGAGCTCACCAAGGGGGGCCGGGGGAGGACTGGGCAGAATCTGAGCCAACCTCGGCCCAGGAGCCAACGACAGGAGGGGGAAATCAACAGAAGAAGCCAACGAGGGGACCGAAACAGGCCCACCCGGCCCAACAGCACCCAAAGGAGCCCGCGACCCAACCCAGAGCACCAGCGCCAGCCCCAATCCCAGATCTAGGGTTGGCACGGGCGGCGCTGCCGCCGAGGGAGCGGGGACCACAGCCGAAGACGAGCCAGGGAGGGCAGCCGCCGGAGGGGAAGACGCCGGCGACACCACCACTGCCACCCCAGGGCCCACCAGGGAATCATCCAAAGACCAGGAGGCAGCGCGCCGGCGACCACGTGCGACGCGGCACCAACCATCCGCATCCACACCCAACCCGACCGACCGCCCCTACCACCCGGAGCAAACTTACGCCCGCGACCCACCGCCAGAGTAGCCGACGACCCTCCCACCAGAGCCGGATGGGAAGGAGGGGGAAGAACCTCAGAGTCCAAGCCGGAGTCATCCGAGTCGAGCACCCAAAACCTGTTGGCCCGGGGCGCAGCCAGGACCGCAGCACTGGGGGGAGCCGAGGAGAGGGAGGGGGTGGGACTCGCCGCTCGCGAGGAGCCCGGAGGAGACCTCGGGGGGGGGGGGGAAGGGAGAGGGGAACCGCACGAGACAGGGACGCCGACGAGGGAGGGCCGCGGGGCGGCGACGCCCCAGGAGAGGGGAGAGCAAGAGGAGAAGAGAACGCCATCCACTGTCAAAGAGGCTCAGCTAACCAAGCTACCACAGGGTTTCAACAAAATTTCTTCTCAGGCAAGAGGCAGATGCCCACAGCACAAGATATCCTGCACTGCACGAGCAGCTTCACTCCATAGGGACACACCCGTCCAAGCTATGCAAACGCCACCGTCACAAGGAGTTTCACATAGCTACCTACTACATGTCCAGAAGACCAAAACCATAGATAAACTTTTGTTTTGTGGGTTCCAACCACAGATAAACTTGACCAGCTCCATGTCCATAACCACAGATAAACTTACCACTTGTTGGTGTCTACCTTAGCCTTGCTCTAGCTCGCCTCTCTCTGTGCGCCTCTCTCTGTGCTTCTCTCTCACCCACTCTGGCACGAACCGAGAAGAAGGAGGAGGAAGGAGAAGAACACGGTGGACATGAAGAGAGTTTCCGGTGCACGAACGCCACCACACGAACGGTATTTTCCTCGAGCAACAAACTCGACTCCACACCCGTTACAACGATCACCGAGGCGATCTTATACTCGGGCCAGCGCTGGGCCACGACCCGCACACCTCTACCCACTACCCCGCCTGGTCCGGTCCGCTCAGCGCGCCCACGATGCGCTCCCACTCGCGCTCACCACGCTGAGCCCGCAACAGACCTGCACGATCACCCCGCCCGGATCACTAACTGCATGGCCTACGCATACACACGTACGGTGTCCACCTACACGGGCACCCCCGTGCACCACACGCACACACACACGCACACCTACGCCACGGGCCCGACGCGTCCCACACGCCTAGCATGCGCCCATACACGCGCTCGACACGTCCGACACGGTGCCGCGGCTTATTTTGCCCAACACTCACCTCCTAAGCCCTGGCTCAGAGGAGGCCAGCGTCCTCGACGTCGATGTCCCCCAGCAGTGCTTGCTCCGCCGCCGGCTCCTTCCGCAGCTTGGGGCACTCGCGTTTGAAGTGGCCACGCTTGCCACATCTGTAGCAGCGTCCGCACCGCTTGCTTCCCCCTCCCGATGCCATGCTCGCCGCGCCATCGTCATCGCGGTCGTCAAAGACGCCATTGCCCTGTCGTCGTTGCAGCGCCTGCCACTGTGCGGCCGTGTACATCAACTGGCCATCCGCCCGCTCGCCGTCAGCTTGTCCGTGTTGTCGCAGCCTCTCCTTGAATGCTTTCAACCGTCGGAGTGCTTCCTCGAATGGCATGGAGGTCACGTCGTTGAATTGCTCCATTCTGGCGACGACGACGTACAAGCCATCCGGGATAGAGTCCAGGAGCTTCTTCACCATTGCCGGATCGTCCAGCGTCGACCCCAGCCAAGCGTAGTGTGCCGCCAAGCAACTGATCTTGCCGGCAAAGGTATCTAGCATCTCGCCATCCTCCATCCGCAGCCGCTTGATGTCGCTGCGGAGTGTGGCCAGCCACCCTGACGCGGTCAGCTCCGACGAACCGCGCCTTGAGGCTGTTCCACACCTCCGCCGCCGTCTTCTTGGACAAAACCTGCAGCACGAGGTCCTTGGCGAGCGTGCCGATAAGGTATGCCCACCCCGGCTTGTCCTTCTTGGCGATCACCGCAGCCGCCGTGTCCTCCGCCGGCACCACCGCCTCCCACAGCCCGGCTGCATCCAGGTTTGCCTCCACCTTTATTGCCCACGTGGTGTAGTTCTTGAAGGAAATATGCCCCCAGAGGTAATAATAAAGTTGTTATTTATATTTCCTTATATCATGATAAATGTTTATTATTCATGCTAGAATTGTATTAACCGAAAACTTAGTACATGTGTGAATACATAGACAAACATAGAGTCCCTAGTGTGCCTCTACTTGACTAGCTCGTTAATCCAAGATGGTTAAGTTTCCTAGCCATGGACATGTGTTGTCATTTGATGAACGGGATCACATCATTAGAGAATAATGTGACCGACAAGACCCATCCGTTAGCTTAGCACTATGATCGTTTAGTTTATCGCTATTGCTTTGTTCATGACTTATACATGTTCCTATGACTATGAGATTATGCAACTCCCGAATACCGGAGGAACACTTAGTGTTCTATCAAACGTCACAACATAACTTGGTGATTATAAAGATGCTCTACAGGTGTCTCAGATGGTGTTTGTTGAGTTGGCATAGATCGAGATTAGGATTTGTCACTCCGTGTATCGGAGAGGTATCTCTGGGCCCTCTCGGTAATGATCATCACTATAAGCCTTGCAAGCAATGTGACTAATGAGTTAGTTGCGGGATGATGCATTACGGAACGAGTAAAGAGACTTGCCGGTAACGATATTGAACTAGGTATGAGGATAACGACGATCGAATCTTGGGCAAGTAACATACCGATGACAAAGGGAACAACATATGTTGTTATGCGGTTCAACCAATAAAGATCTTCATAGAATATGTAGGAGCCAATATGGGCATCCAGGTTCCGCTATTGGTTATTGACCAGAGAGATGTCTCGGTCATGTCTACGTAGTTCTCGAACCCGTAGGGTCCGCACGCTTAACGTTCGTTGACGATATAGTATTCTATGAGTTATGTATGTTGGTGACCGGATGTTGTTCGAAGTCACGGATGAGATCACGGACATGACGAGGAGCTCCAGACTTGTCCGGAGGTAAAGATAGATATATAGGATGATATGGTTCGGCCAAGGGGTGAAGCCCACGAGGCTTTAGGTCGGTGCGAAAGGAGTTTTGCGGAGGCCAGGGGGCAAAACGCCGGAGACCCTGGCCCCCATGGCGTCTGGGCCAGACGCCAAGGATTGTGGCGTTTGGTCCTGGAGTCCGAGTGGGACTCTTGCCTTTTGGGCAAAACCGACTTTGAGGAGGCTTTTGCTCCAAGTTTCGATCCTAGGGCTCAACATATAAATAGAGGGGCAGGGCTAGCACCCAAGACACATCAATAAACACCAAGCCGTGTGCCGGCAACCCCATCCCCTCTAGTTTTTCCTCCGTCATAGTTTTCGTAGTGCTTAGGCGAAGCCCTACAGAGGTTGTTCTTCACCAACACCGTCACCACGCCGTCGTGCTGCCGGAACTCATCTACTACTTTGCCCGTCTTGCTGGATCAAGAAGGCGAGGATGTCATCGAGCTAGACGTGTGCTGAACGCGGAGGTGCCGTACGTTCGGTACTTGATCGGGACGGATCGTGAAGGTGTATGACTACATCAACCGCGTTGATAAACGCTTCCGCTTTTGGTCTATGAGGGTACGTAGACACACTCTCCCCTCTCGTTGTTATGCATCTCCTAGATAGATCTTGCGTCATCGTAGGAATTTTTTTGAAATACTACGTTCCCCAACAGTGGCATCCAATCCAGGTCTACGCGTAATGTTATTGCTTGCCATCACTAGTTGCTTCTTGATTCAGCTGTATTGTTGGATGAAGCGGCCTGGACCGACATTACAAGACCGCGTTCATGAGACTGGTTCTACCGACGTGCTTTGCACACAGGTGGCTGGCGGGTGTCAGTTTCTCCAACTTTAGTTGAATCAGATTCAATGAACAGGGTTCTTTCTGAAGATCAAAAAGAAATCACTATACCGCGTTGTGGTTTTTGATGCGTATGTAAGAACGGTTCTTGCTAAGCCCGTAGCAGCCACGTAAAAGTTGCAACAACAAAGTAGAGGACGTCTAACTTGTTTTTGCAGGGCATGTTGTGATGTGATATGGTCAAGACGTGATTATATAAATTGTTGCATGAGATGATCATGTTTTGTAATAGTTATCGACAACTGGCAGGAGCCATATGGTTGTCGCTTTATTATATGAAATGCAATCGCCATGTAATTGCTTTACTTTGTCACTAAGCAGTAATGATAGTCGTAGAATCAATAGTTGGCGAGACGACAACGATACTACGATGGAGATCAAGGTGTCAAGCCGGTGACGATGGTGATCATGACGGTGCTTTGGAGATGGAGATCAAAGGCATAAGATGATGATGGCCATATCATATCACTTATTTTGATTGCATGTGATGTTTATCCTTTATGCATCTTATTTTGCTTAGTACGGCGGTAGCATTATAAGATAATCCCTCACTAAATTTCAAGGTACAAGTGTTCGTCTTGGGTATGCACCGTTGCGATAGTTCTTCGTGCTGAGACACCACGTGATGATCGGGTGCGATAACTACGTTCACATACAACGGGTGCAAGCCAGATTTGCACATGCAGAATACTCGGGTTAAACTTGACGAGCCTAGCATATGCAGATATGGCCTCAGAACACTGAGACCGAAAGGCCGATCATGAATCATATAGTAGATATGATCAACCTAGTGATGTTCCCCATTGAAAACTACTCCATCTCACGTGATGATCGGACATGGTTTTGTAGATATGGATCATGTGATCATCTAGATGACTCGAGGGATGTCTATCTAAGTGGGAGTTCTTAAGTAATATGATTAATTGAACTTAAATTTATCATGAACTTAGTCCTGATAGTATTTGCAAATTATGTTGTAGATCAATAGCTCGCAATGTAGTTCCCCGTTTATTTTTATATGTTCCTAGAGAAAAATAAGTTGAAAGATGATAGTAGCAATGATGCGGACTTGGTCCGTGATCTGAGGATTATCCTTATTGCTGCAGAGAAGAATTATGTCCTTGATGCACCGCTAGGTGACAGACCTATTGCAGGAGCAGATGCAGTCATTATGAATGTTTGGCAAGATCGGTATGATGACTACTTGATAGTTTAGTTCCCCATGCTTTACGGCTTAGAATCGGGACTTCAGAAACCGTTTTGAACACAACAGAGCATATAAGATGTTCCAAGAGCTGAAATTAGTATTTCAGACTCATGCCCGAGTCAAGAGGTATGAGACCTGTGACAAGTATTTTGTCTACAAGATGGAGGAGAATAGCTCAACCAGTGAGCATGTGCTCAGAATGTCTGAGTACTACAATCGCTTGAATCAAGTGGGAGTTAATCTTTCAGATAAGATAGTGATTGACAGAGTTCTCTAGTCACCATCACCAAATTACTGGAACTTCATGATGAACTATAATATGCAACGGATGACAAAAACGATTCCCCGAGCTCTTTGCGATGATGAAATCGGCGAAGGTAGAAATCAAGAAAAGCATCAAGTGTTGATGGTTGACAAGACCACTAGTTTCAAGTAAAAGGGAAAGGGAAAGAAGGGAACTTCGAGAAGAATGGCAAGCAAGTTCCCACTCCCATGAAGAAGCCCAAAGCTAGACCCAAGCCTGAAACTTAGTGCTTCTACTACAAAGGAAATGGTCACTGGAAGCGGAACTGCCCCAAATACTTGGCGGATAAGAAGGATGGCTAAGTGAACAAAAGTATATATGATATACATGTTATTGATGTGTACTTTACTCGTGTTCATGGTAACCCCTGGGTATTTGATACTGGTTCAGTTGCTATGATTAGTAACTTGAAACGGGATTTACAAAATGAACAGAGACTAGTTGAGGGCAAGGTGACGATGTGTGTTGAAAGTGATTCCAAGGTTGATAAGATCACCATCGCACACTCCCTTTACCTTCGGGATTAGTGCTGAACCTAAAATAAATGTTATTTGGTGTTTGCGTTGAGCATAATATGATTGGATCATGTTTATTGCAATACGGTTATTCATTTAAATCAAAGAATAATTATTATTCTGTTTACATGAATAAAACCTTCTGTGGTCATACACCCAAGGTGAACGGTTTATTCAATCTCGATCGTAGTGATACACATATTCATAATATTGAAGCCAAATGATGCAAAATTAATAAGGATAGTGCAACTTATTTGTGGCACTGCCGTTTCGGTCATATTAGTGTAAAGCGCATGAAGAAACTCCATGCTGATTGGCTTTTGGAATCACTTGATTATGAACCACTTGATACTTGCGAACCATGCCTCATGGCAAGATGACTAAAACTCCGTTCTCCGGAACAATGGAGCGAGCAAGTGACTTATTAGAAATAATACATACTGATGTATGCGGTCCGATGAGTGTTAAGGCCCGTGGCGGGTATCGTTATTTTCTGACGTTCACAGATGATTAGCAGATATGGGTATATCTACTCGAAGAAACATAAGTCTGAAACATTTGAAAAGTTCAAAGAATTTCAGAGTGAAGTGGAAAATCATCGTAACAAGAAAATAAAGTTTCTATGACTGATCGTGGAGGTGAATATTTGAGTTATGAGTTTGGTCTTCATTTGAAACAATGTGGAATAGTTTCGCAGCTCACGCCACCTCGAACACGTAATGGTGTGTCCAAACGTCGCAACCGTACTTTGTTAGATATGGTGCGATCTATGATGTCTCTTACCGATCTACCACTATCGCTTTGGGATTATGCATTAGAGACAGCTGCATTCACGATTAATAGGGCACCATCTAAATCCGTTGAGACGACACCATATGAACCGTGGTTTAGCAAGAAACCTAAAGTTGTCGTTTCTTGAAGTTTGGGGCTGTGATGCTTATGTGAAAAAGTTTCAACCTAATAAGCTTGAACCCAAATCGGAGAAATGCATCTTTATATGATACCCAAAGGAAACTATTGGGTACACCTTCTATCACAGATCTGAAGGCAAGATATTTGTTGCTAAGAATGGATCCTTTCTAGAGAAGAAGTTTCTCTCGAAATAAGTGAGTGGGAGGAATGTAGAACTTGATGAGGTAATTGTACCTTCTCCCAAATTGGAAAGTAGTTCATCACAGAAATCAGTTCTAGTGATTCCTACACCAATTAGTAAGGAAGCTAATGATGTTGATCATGAAACTTAAGATCAAGTTACTACCGAACCTTGTAGGTCAACCAGAGTATGGTCCGCACCAGCGTGGTACGATAATCCTTTCTGGAAGTCATGTTACTAGACCATGACAAACTACGAACTATGAGGAAGCGATGATGAGCCAAGATTCCGCAAAATGGCTTGAGGCCATGAAATCTGAGATTGGATCCATGTATGAGAACAAAGTATGGACTTCGATTGACTTGCTCGATGATCGGCGAGCCAATGAGAATAAATGGATCTTCAAGAGGAAGACGGGCACTGATAGTAGTGTTACTATCTACAAAGCTCGAATTGTCGCAAAAAGTTTTCGACAAGTTCAAGGTGTTGGCTACGATAAAATTTTATCACTCATAGCGACACTTAAGTCTATCCGAATCATGTTAGCAATTGCCACATTTTATGAAATCTGGCAAATGGATGTCAAAACTACATTCCTTAAAGGATTTCTTAAAGAAGAGTTGTATATGATGCAACAAGAAGGTTTTTTCAATCCTACAGGTGCTAACAAAGTGTGCAAACTCCAGCGATCCATCTATGGACTGGTGCATGCATCTCGGAGTTGGAATATACGCTTTGATAAGGTGATCAAAGCATATAGTTTTATACAGACTTGCGGTGAAGCCTGTATTTACAAGAAAGTGAGTGGGAGCACTACAGCCTTTTTGATAAGTATATGTGAATGACTTATTATTGATCGGAAATGATGTAGAATTTTCTGGAAAGCATAAAGGAGTGTTTGAAAAAGGTTTTTCAAAGAAAGACCTCGGTGAAGTTGCTTACATATTAAGAATCAAGATTTATAGATATAGATCAAGACGCTTGATAAGTTTTTTCAATGAGTACATACCTTCACAAGTTTTTTGAAGTAGTTCAAAATGGAATAGTCAAAAAGGAGTTTGCCTGAGTTGTAAAGGTATGAAGTTGAGTAAGACTCAAAACCCGACCATGGCAGAAGATAGAGAGAGAATGAAAGTCATTCCCTATGCCTCAGCCATAGGTTCTATAAAGTATGCCATGCTATGTTGTGTACCTTGCCATGAGTTTGGAAAAGGGGTACGATAGTGATCCAGGAGTGGATCACTGGACAGCGGTCAAAGTTATCCTTAGTTACCTAAGGGGACTAAGGAAATATTTCTCGGTTATGGAGGTGATAAAGAGTTCATCGTAAAGAGTTACATCGATGCAAGCTCTTACACCGGTCCAGATGACTCTAAGTCTTAATCTGGATACATATTGAAAGTGGGAGTAATTAGCTAGAGTAGCTCCATTAGCATTGTAGACATAGAATATTTGCAAAATACATACGGCTTTGAATGTAACAGAACCATGGACTATACTTCTCTCACAAGCAAAACATGATCACACCTTAGTACTCTTTGGGTGTTAATCACATAGCGATGTGAACTAGATTATTGACTCTAGTAAACCCTTTGGGTGTTGGTCACATGACAATGTGAACTATTGGTGCTAAATCTCATGAAGATGTGAACTAGATTATTGACTCTAGTGCAAGTGGGAGACTGAAGGAAATATGCCCTAGAGGCTATAATAAAGTTGTTATTTATATTTCCTTATATCATGATAAATGTTTATTATTCATGCTAGAATTGTATTAACCGGAAACTTAGTACATGTGTGAATACATAGACAAACAGAGAGTCCCTAGTGTGCCTCTATTTGACTAGCTCGTTAATCAAAGATGGTTAAGTTTCCTAGCCATGGACATGTGTTGTCATTTGATGAATGGGATCACATCATTAGAGAATGATGTGATGGACAAGACCCATCCGTTATCTTAGCACTATGATCGTATAGTTTATTGCTATTGCTTTCTTCATGATTTACACATGTTCCTTTGACTATGAGATTATGCAACTCCCGAATACCGGAGGAACACTTAGTATGCTATCAAACGTCACAACGTAACTGGGTGATTATAAAGATGCTCTACAGGTGTCTCAGATATTGTTTCTTGAGTTGGCATAGATCGAGATTAGGATTTGTCACTCCGTGTATCGGAGAGGTATCTCTGGGCCCTCTCAGTAATGATCATCACTATAAGCCTTGCAAGCAATGTGACTAATGAGTTAGTTGCGGGATGATGCATTACGGAACGAGTAAAGAGACTTTCCGGTAACGATATTGAACTAGGTATGAGGATAACGACGATCGAATCTTGGGCAAGTAACATGCCGATGACAAAGGGAACAACATATGTTGTTATGCGGTTCAACCAATAAAGATCTTCGTAGAATATGTAGGAGCCAATATGGGCATCCAGGTTCCGCTATTGGTTATTGACCAGAGAGATGTCTCGGTCATGTCTACATAGTTCTCGAACCCGTAGGGTTCGCACGCTTAACGTTCGTTGACGATATAGTATTATATGAGTTATGTATGTTGGTGACCGAATGTTTTTCGGAGTCCCGGATGAGATCACGGACATGAAGTGGAGCTCCGGAATGGTCCGGAGGTAAATACTGATATATAGGATGATATGGTTCGGCCAAGGGGTGAAGCCCACGAGGCTTTAAGTCGGTGTGAAAGGAGTTTTGCGGAGGCCAGGGGGCAAACGCCGGACACCCTTTCCCCATGGCGTCTGGGCCAGACGCCAAGAATTGTGGCGTTTGGGTCGGTGCAAAAGGAGTTTTGCGGAGGCCAGGGCCCATGGCGTCTGGGCCAGACGCCAAGGATTGTGGCGTTTGGTCCTGGAGTCCGAGTAGGGCTCTTGCCTTTCAGGAAAAACCGACTTTGAGGAGGCTTTTGCTCCAAGTTTCAACCCAAGGGCTCAACATATAAATAGAGGGGCAGGGCTAGCACCCAAGACACATCAAGAAACACCAAGCCGTGTGCCGGCAACCCCGTCCCCTCTAGTTTATCCTTCGTCATAGTTCTCGTAGTGCTTAGGTGAAGCCCTGCGAAGATTGTTCTTCACCAACGCCGTCACCACGCCGTCGTGCTGCCGGAACTCATCTACTACTTTGCTCGTCTTCCTGGATCAAGAAGTCAAGGACGTCATCGAGCTGAATGTGTGCTGAAAGCGGAGGTGCCGTACATTCGGTACTTGATCGGGACAGGTCGTGAAGGTGTACGACTACATCAATCGCGTTGATAAGCGCATCCGCTTTCGGTCTACGAGGGTACATAGACACACTCTTCCATCTCGTTGCTATGCATCTCGTAGATAGATCTTGCATGATCGTACGAAATTTCTTGAAATATTGCATTCCCCAACAGTTCTCACTAGTGAGCATCAGATCGGACACCAGCATCGAGCTCCCTGACCCGCCGGCGTATGGCACGATCAACATCGTCGGCGATCACCTCCCGCAACGAGGCTCCGATGCCAATTGTTGGTGTGTACCCTAGCCTGGCTCTAGCTCGCCTCTCTCTGTGCACCTCTCTCACCCACTCTGGCACGAACCGAGAAGGAGGAGGAAGGAGAAGAACATGGTGGACACGGTGATTGTTTCCGGCACAGGAACGCCACCGCACGAATGGTATTTTCCTCGAGCAACAAACTCGATCCACACCCGTTACAACGATCACCGAGGCGATCTTATACCCGGGCCAGCGCTGGGCCATGACCAGCACGCCTCTACCCACTACCCCGCCTGGTCCGGCATGCTCAGTGCGCCCACAATGCGCTCCCACTCGCGCTCGCCATGCTGAGCCCGCAACGAACCTGCGCGATCACCCCGCCCAGATCGCTAACTGCATGGCCTGCGCACACACACGTACGGTGTCCACCTACACGGGCACCCCCATACACCACACACACACCTACGCCACAGGCCCGACGCGCCCGACACATCCAGCATGCGCCCATACACGTGCTCGACGCGGCCGACACGACACCAGCTTATTTTTCCCAACGCCACTTGTCCATAACGATAGATAGACAACCTATATAAACACAACACGAGTCAACGACGGAGCTCAGTCTAGCAGACCTCGGTCTGGAACTTGATGCAGATGTCCATGCTGAAGAGCTTCTGGTTTTTTTTGAAAAGGAGATGCCCCCGACCTCTGCATCACATGATGCACATAGCCATTTTATTAAAAAAAGTACTAGGTTCACAACCAGGTCTTAAACAAACTGCAAAAAAGCTAAAATACTTGCCATAACCGGCAAAAATAGGGTAAGATGACTATACACCCATCCTATTGTTGGCCTGCCATTCAAGTCTTTTGTAAATATCCCATGCGACCATCTCCCTGTTGTTGCATCCAATATCCATAAGCTCTCTATGGTCCGCATGGTTGAGTAACGACCACATACAGATCCAAGCAGACGCCCTGAATATAACCTGCAAAAAATTTGTGATTGGTTGACTATTAAAGGTGTTGGGGAACGTAGTAATTTCAAAAAAATTCCTACGCACACGCAAGATCATGGTGATGCATAGCAACGAGAGGGGAGACTGTTGTACACGTACCCTCGTAGACCGAAAGCGGAAGCGTTAGCACAACGCGGTTGATGTAGTCGTACATCTTCACGATCCGACCGATCCAAGTACCGAACGCACGGCACCTCCGAGTTTAGCACACGTTTAGCTCGATGACGTCCCACTAACTCTGAACCAGCAGAGCTTCACGGGAGAGTTCCGTCAGCACGACGCGCGTGGTGACGGTGATGATGTTGCTACAGACGCAGGGCTTCGCCTAAGCACCGCTACGATATGACCGAGGTGGAATATGGTGGAGGGGGGCACCGCACACGGCTGGGAGAGATCAACTGATCAACTTGTGTGTCTAGAGGTGTCCCCCTGCCCCTGTATATAAAGGAGCAAGGGGGGAGCCCGGCCGGCCCTCTATGGGCGCGCCAGAAGGAGGAGTCCTCCTCCTAGTAGGAGTAGGACTCCCCTTTCCTAATCCTACTAGGAGGAGGAAAGGAAGGAGGAGAAGGAAGGAGAAGGAGGAAAGGGAGGAAAGTAGGGCCGCCCCCCTAGTCCAATTCAGTTTGGGCTAGGGGGCCACGCGCCCTGCCTCCTCTCTTCCACCACTTGGCCCATGAAGCCCATTACTTCTTCCTCGTATTCCTGTAACTCCCCGGTACCCCCGAAAATACCCAAATCACTCGGAACCTTTCCGATGTCCGAATATAGTCATCCAATATATTGATCTTTACGTCTCAACCATTTCGAGACTCCTCGTCATGTCCTCGATCTCATCCGGGACTCTTAACTACCTTCGGTACATCAAATCACATAAACTCATAATACAATCGTCACCGAAACATTAAGTGTGCGGACCCTACGGGTTCGAGAACTATGTAGACATGACCGAGACATGTCTCCGGTCAATAACCAATACCGGAACCTAGATGCTCATATAGGCTCCCACATATTCTACGAAGATCTTTATCGGTCAGACCGCATAACAACATACGTTGTTCCCTTTGTCATCGGTATGTTACTTGCCCGAGATTCGATCGTCGGTATCTCAATACCTAGTTCAATCTCGTTACCGGAAAGTCTCTTTACTCGTTCCGTAATACATCATCCCACAACTAACTCATTAGTTGCAATGCTTGCAAGGCTTAAGTGATGTGCATTACCGAGAGGGCCTAGAGATACCTCTCCGACAATCGGAGTGACAAATCCTAATCTCGAAATACGCCAACCCAACAAGTACCTTCGGAGACACCTGTAGAGCACTTTATAATCACCCAGTTACGTTGTGACGTTTGGTAGCACACAAAGTGTTCCTCTGGTTAACAGGAGTCGCATAATCTCATAGTCATAGGAACATGTATAAGTCATGAAGAAAGCAATAGCAACAAACTAAACGATCAAGTGCTATGCTAACGGAATGGGTCAAGTAAATCACATCATTCTCCTAATGATGTGATCCCATTAATCAAATGACAACTCATGTCTATGGTTAGGAAACATAACCATCTTTGATCAACGAGCTAGTCAGGTAGAGGCATACTAGTGACACTCTGTTTGTCTATGTATTCACACATGTATTATGTTTCCGGTTAATACAATTCTAGCATGAATAATAAACATTTATCATGATATAAGGAAATAAATAATAACTTTATTATTGCCTCTAGGGCATATTTCCTTCAGTCTCCCACTTGCACTAGAGTCAATAATCTAGTTCACATCGCCGTGAGATTTAATACCGATAGTTCACATCACCATGTGATTAACACCCATAGTTCACATCGACATGTGCCCACACCCAAAGGGTTTACTAGAGTCAATAATCTAGTTCACATCGCTATGTGATTAACACCCAAAGAGTACTAAGGTGTGATCATGTTTTGCTTGTGAGAGAAGTTTAGTCAACGGGTCTGCCACATTCAGATCCGTACGTATTTTGCAAATTTCTATGTCAACAATGCTCTGCACGGAGCTACTCTAGCTAATTGCTCCCACTTTCAATATGTATCCAGATTGAGACTTAGAGTCATCTGGATCAGTGTCAAAACTTGCATCGACGTAACCCTTTACGACGAACCTTTTGTCACCTCCATAATCGAGAAACATATCCTTATTCCACTAAGGATAATTTTGACCAATGTCCAGTGATCTACTCCTAGATCACTATTGTACTCCCTTGCCAAACTCAGGGCAGGGTATACAATAGGTCTGGTACACAGCATGGCATACTTTATAGAACCTATGGCTGAGGCATTGGGAATGACTTTCATTCTCTCTCTATCTTCTGCCATGGTCGGGTTTTGAGTCTTACTCAACTTCACACCTTGTAACACAGGCAAGAACTCCTTTTTGACCGTTCCATTTTGAACTACTTCAAAATCTTGTCAAGGTATGTACTCATTGAAAAACTTTATCAAGCGTCTTGATCTATCTCTATAGATCTTGATGCCCAATATGTAAGCATTTTCACCGAGGTCTTTCTTTGAAAAACTCCTTTCAAACATTCCTTTATGCTTTGCAGAATAATTCTACATTATCTCTGATCAACAATATGTCATTCACATATACTTATCAGAAATGTTGTAATGCTCCCACTCACTTTCTTGTAAATACAGGCTTCACCGCAAGTCTGTATAAAACTATATGCTTTGATCAACTTATCAAAGCGTATATTCCAACTCCGAGATTGCACCAGTCCATAGATGGATCGCTGGAGCTTGCATATTTTGTTAGTACCTTTAGGATTGAAAAAACCTTCTGGTTGCATCATATACAACTCTTCTTTAATAAATCCATTAAGGAATGCAGTTTTGTTTATCCACTTGCCAGATTTCATAAAATGCGGCAATTGCTAACATGATTCGGACAGACTTAAGCATAGATACAAGTGAGAAACTCTCATCGTAGTCAACACCTAGAACTTGTCGAAAACCTTTTTGCGACAATTCTAGCTTTGTAGATAGTGACACTACTATCAACGTCCGTCTTCCTCTTCAAGATCCATTTAATCTTAATGGCTCGCCGATCATTGGGCAAGTCAATCAAAGTCCATACTTTGTTCTCATACATGGATCTCATCTCAGATTTCATGGCCTCAAGCCATTTCGCGGAATCTGGGCTCATCATCGCTTCCTCATAGTTCGTAGGCTCATCATGGTCAAGTAACATGACCTCTAGAACAGGATTACCGTACCACTCTGGTGCGGATATCACTCTGGTTTACCTACGAGGTTCGGTAGTAACTTGATCTAAAGTTACATGATCATCATCATTAGCTTCCTCACTAATTGGTGTAGTAGTCACAGGAACAGATTTCTGTGATGAACTACTTTCCACTAAGGGAGTAGGTACAGTTACCTCATCAAGTTCTACTTTTCTCCGACTCACTTCTTTCGAGAGAAACTCCTTCTCTAGAAAGGATCCATTCTCAGCAACGAATATCTTGCCTTCGGATCTGTGATAGAAGGTGTACCCAACATTTTCTTTTGGGTATCCTATGAAGATGCACTTCTCCGATTTGGGTTTGAGCTTATCAGGTTGAAACTCTTTCACATAAGCATTGCAACCTCAAACTTTAAGAAATGACAGCTTAGGTTTCTTGCCAAACCATAGTTCATACGGTGTCGTCTCAACGGATTTAGATGGTGCCCTGATACGTCTCCAACGTATCTATAATTTTTGATTGCTCCATGCTATATTATCTACTGTTTTGGACTATATTGGGATTTATTTTCCACTTTTATATTATTTTTGGGACTAACCTATTAACCGGAGGCCCAGCCCAGAATTGCTGTTTTTTTTGCCTATTTCAGTGTTTCGAAGAAACGGAATATCAAACGGAGTCCAAACGGAATAAACCTTTCTGGAACGTGATTTTCTTCCCGAATATGACCCAGGAGACTTGGACCCTACGCCAAGGAAGCTTCGAGGTGGGCACGAGGTAGGGGGCACGCCCCCCACCCTCGTGGGCCCACCGAAGCTCCACTGAAGTACTTCTTCCTCCTATATATACCTACGTACCCCCAAACAAACAGAGACAGAGCCAAACACCTAATTCCACCTCCACAACTTTCTGTATCCACGAGATCCCATCTTGGGGCCTGTTCCGGAGCTCCGCCGGAGAGGGCCGTCATCACGGAGGGCTTCTACATCATCATAGCCTCTCCGACGAAGTGTGAGTAGTTTATATCAGACCTTCGGGTCCATAGTTATTAGCTAGATGGCTTCTTCTTCTCTCTTTTTTGATCTCAATACAAAGTTCTCCCCCTCTCTCGTGGAGATCTATTCGATGTAATCTTCTTCTTTTTGCGGTGTGTTTGTTGAGACCGATGAATTTTGGGTTTATGATCAAGTCTATCTATGAATAATATTTGAATCTTCTCTGAATTCTTTTATGTATGATTGGTTATCTTTGCAAGTCTCTTCGAATTATCCATTTGGTTTGGCCAACTAGATTGGTAGTTCTTGCCATGGGAGAAGTGCTTAGCTTTGGGTTCGATCTTGCGGTGTCCTTTCCCAGTGACAGAAGGGGAAGCAAGGCACATATTGCATCGTTGCCATCGAGGATAACAAGATGGGGTTTACTTCATATTGCATGAATTTATCTCTCTACATCATGTCATCTTGCTTAAAGCGTTACTCTGTTTTTAACTTAATACTCTAGATGCATGATGGATAGCGGTCGATGAGTGGAGTAATAGTAGTAGATGCAGAATCGTTTCGGTCTACTTGTCACGGACGTGATGCCTATATACATGAATACATGATCATGCCTATATATTCTCATAATTATGATCAATTCTGTCAATTGCTCAACAGTAATTTGTTCACCCACCATAGAATACTTATGCTCTTGAGAGAAGCCACTAGTGAAACCTATGGCCCCCGGGTCTATTCTCATCATATCAATCTCCATCACTTTAATCTTGCTTTGCTTTTTTACTTTGCCTTTTACTTTTCACTTTCCATCTCTATACCAAAAATACTAAAAATATTATATCTATCAGATCTTACTCTCGTAAGTGACCGTGAAGGGATTAACAACCCCTAATCGCGTTGGTTGCGAGTAGCTATCGTTTTGTGCAGGTACGAGGGACTTGAGCGTGGCCTCCTACTGGATTGATACATTGGTTCTCAAAAACTGAGGGAAGTACTTATGCTACTCTGCTGCATCATCCTTTCCTCTTCGGGGGAATCCAATGCAAGCTCAAGAAGTAGCATGCCCTATTTAACGTGAATTTGCTATCTCTAATGCATAACCCCAAAACGATAGTGGTAAATTGGTAAGAGACATCATAGATCGCACCATATCTAATAAAGTACGGTTACGACGTTCGGACACACCATTACACTGTGGTGTTCCAGGTGGCGTGAGTAGTGAAACTATTTCACATTGTTTTAATTGAAGACCAAACTCGTAACTCAAATTTTTGTCTCTACGATCAGATCGTAGAAACTTTATTTTCTTGTCACAATGATTTTCCACTTCACTCTGAAGTTTTTGAATTTTTCAAATGTTTCAGATTTATGTTTCATCAAGTAGATATACCCATATCTGCTCAAATCATCTGTGAAGGTCAGAAAATAACAATAAGTCAGTTGCTTGCTCCATTGTTCCGGAGAACATAGTCTTAGTCATCTTGCCCATGAGGCACGGTTCGCAAGCATCAACTGATTCATAATGAAGTGATTCCAAAAGCCCATCAGCATGGATTTTCTTCATGCGCTTTACACCAATATGACCTAAACGGCAGTGCCACAAATAAGTTGCACTATCATTATTAACTTTGCATCTTTTGGCTTCAATATTATGAGAATGTGTATCACGACAATCGAGATCCAACAAACCATTTTCATTTGGTGTATGACCATAGAAGGTTTTATTCATGTAAACAGAACAACAATTTATTCTCTTACTTAAATGAATAACCGTATTGCAATAAACATGATCAAATCATATTCATGCTCAACGCAAACACCAAATAACACTTATTTAGGTTCAACATTAATCTTGAAAGTATAGGGAGTGTGCGATGATGATCATATCAATCTTGCAACCACTTCCAACACACATCGTCACTTCACCCTTAACTAGTCTCTGTTCATTCTACAACGCCCGTTTCGAGTTACTACTCTTAGCAACTGAACCAGTATCAAATACCGAGGGGTTGCTACGAACACTAGTAAAATACACATCAATAATCTGTATATCAAATATACCTTTGTTCACTTTGCCATCCTTCTTATCCGCCAAATACTTGGGGCAGTTCCGCTTCCAGTGACCAGTCCCTTTGTAGTAGAAGCACTTAGTCTCAGGCTTAGGACCAGACTTGGGCTTCTTCACTTGAGCAGCAACTTGCTTGCCATTCTTCTTGAAGTTCCCTTTCTTTCCCTTTGCCCTTTTCTTGAAACTAGTGGTCTTGTTAATCATCAACACTTGATGCTCTTTCTTGATTTCTACCTTCATCGATTTCATCATCATGAAAAGCTCGGGAATCGTTTTCATCATCCCTTGCATACTATAGTTCATCACGAAGTTCTACTAACTTCGTGATGGTGACTAGAGAATTCTGTCAATCACTATTTTATCTGGAAGATTAACTCCCACTTGATTCAAGCGATTGTAGTACCCAGACAATCTGAACACATGCTCACTGCTTGAGCTATTCTCCTCCATCTTTTAGCTATAGAACTTGTTGGAGACTTCATATCTCTCAACTCGGGTATTTGCTTGAAATATTAACTTCAACTCATGGAACATCAATATGATCCATGACGTTCAAAACGTCTTTGAAGTCCCGATTCTAAGCTGTTAAGCATGGTGCACCAAACTATCAAGTAGTCATCATATTGAGCTAGCCAAACGTTCATGACGTCTGCATCTGCTCCTGCAATAGGTCTGTCACCTAGCGGTGCATTAAGGACATAATTCTTCTGTGCAGCAATGAGGATAAACCTCAGATCACGGATCCAATCCGCATCATTGCTACTAACATCTTTCAACTTAGTTTTCTCTAGGAACATATCAAAAATAAAACAGGGGAGCTAAACGCGAGCTATTGATCTACAACATAGATATGCTAATACTACCAGGACTAAGTTCATGATAAATTTAAGTTCAATTAATCATATTACTTAAGAACTCCCACTTAGAAAGACATCCCTCTAATCTTCTAAGTGACCACGTGATCCAAATCAACTAAACCATAACCGATCATCACGTGAAATGGAGTAGTTTTCAATGGTGAACATCACTATGTTGATCATATCTACTATATGATTCACGCTCGACCTTTCAGTCTCAGTGTACCGAAGCCATATCTGCATATGCTAGGCTCGTCAAGTTTAACCTGAGTATTCTGCGTGTGCCAAACTGGCTTGCGCCCGTTGTAGATGGACGTAGAGCTTATCACACCCGATCATCACGTGGTGTCTAGGAACGACGAACTTTGGCAATGGTGCATACTCAGGGAGAACACTTTTATCTTGAAATTTAGTGAGAGATCATCTTATAAAGCTACCATCAATTAAAGCAAGATAAGATGCATAAAAGATAAACACCACATGCAATCAAAATATGTGACATGATATGGCCATCATCATCTTGTGCCTTTGATCTCCATCTCCAAAACATCGTCATGATTTCCATCGTCACCGGCATGACAACATGATCTCCATCATCTTGATCTATATCAATGTGTCGTCACATGGTCGTCTCGCCAAGTATTGCTCTTGCAACTATTGCTATCGCATAGTGATAATTGTAAAGCAATTATTTGGCACTTGCATCTTATGCAATAAAGAGACAACCATAAGGCTTCTGCCAGTTGCCGATAACTTCAACAAAACATGATCATCTTATACAACAACTTATATCTCATCACGTCTTGACCATATCACATCACAACATGCCCTGCAAAAACAAGTTAGACGTCCTCTACTTTGTTGTTGCAAGTTTTACGTGGCTGCTACGGGCTGAGCAAGAACCGTTCTTACCTACGCATCAAAACCACAACGATAGTTTGTCAAGTTGGTGCTGTTTTAACCTTCGCAAGGACCGGGCGTAGCCACACTCGGTTCAACTAAAATTGGAGAAACTGACACCCGCCAGCCACCTGTGTGCAAAGCACGGCGGTGAAACCAGTCTCGCGTAAGCGTACGCGTAATTTCGGTCCGGGCCGCTTCATCCAACAATACTGCCGAACCAAAGTATGACATGCTGGTAAGCAGTATGACTTATATCACCCACAACTCACTTGTGTTCTACTCATGCATAACATCAATGCATAAAACCTGGCTCTGATGCCACTGTTGGGGAACGTAGTAATTTCAAAAAAATTCCTACGCACGCGCAAGATCATGGTGATGCATAGCAACGAGAGGGGAGAGTGTTGTCCACGTACCCTCGTAGACCGAAAGCACGGTGCCTCCGAGTTCAGCACACGTTCAGCTCGATGACGTCCCACGAACTCCGATCCAGCAGAGCTTCACGGGAGAGTTCCGTCAGCACGACGGCGTGGTGACGGTGATGATGTTGCTACCGACGCAGGGCTTCGCTAAGCACCGCTATGATATGACCGAGGTGGAATATGGTGGAGGGGGGCACCGCACACGGCTTGGAGAGACCAACTGATCAACTTGTGTGTCTAGAGGTGCCCCCCTGCCCCAGTATATAAAGGAGCAAGGGGGGAGGCCGGCCGGCCCTCTATGGGCGCGCCAGAAGGAGGAGTCCTCCTCCTAGTAGGAGTAGGACTCCCCTTTCCTACTCCTACTAGGAGGAGGAAAGGAAGGAGGAGAAGGAAGGAGAAGGAGGAAAGGGAGGAAAGGAGGGCCGCCCCCCTAGTCCAATTTGGTTTGGGATAGGGGGGCCACGCGCCCTGCCTCCTCTCTTCCACCACTTGGCCCATGAAGCCCATTACTTCTTCCTCGTATTCCTGTAACTCCCCGGTACCCCCGAAAATACCTGAATCATTCGGAACCTTTCCGATGTCCGAATATAGTCGTCCAATATATCGATCTTTACGTCTCGACCATTTCGAGACTCCTCGTCTTGTCCCCGATCTCACCCGGGACTCCGAACTACCTTCGGTACATCAAATCACATAAACTCATAATACAATCGTCACCGAAACTTTAAGTGTGCGGACCCTACGGGTTCGAGAACAATGTAGACATGACCGAGACATGTCTCCGGTCAATAACCAATACCGGAACCTGGATGCTCATATTGGCTCCCACATATTCTATGAAGATCTTTATCGGTCAGACCGCATAACAATATACGGTGTTCCCTTTGTCATCGGTATGTTACTTGCCCGAGATTCGATCGTCGGTATCTCAATACCTAGTTCAATCTCGTTACCGGAAAGTCTCTTTACTCGTTCCGTAATACATCATCCCGCAACTAACTCATTAGTTGCAATGCTTGCAAGGCTTAAGTGATGTTCATTACTGAGAGGACCCAGAGATACCTCTCCGACAATCGGAGTGACAAATCCTAATCTCGAAATACGCCAACCCAAAAAGTACCTTCGGAGACACCTGTAGAGCACCTTTATAATCACCTAGTTATGTTGTGACGTTTGGTAGCACACAAAGTGTTCCTCTGGTAAACGGGAGTTCCATAATCTCATAGTCATAGGAACATGTATAAGTCATGAAGAAAGCAATAGCAACAAACTAAACGATCAAGTGCTATGCTAACGGAATGGGTCAAGTCAATCACATCATTCTCCTAATGATGTGATCCCGTTAATCAAATGACAACTCATGTCTATGGTTAGGAAACATAACCATCTTTGATCAACGAGCTTGTCAGGTAGAGGCATACTAGTGACACTCTATTTGTCTATGTATTCACACATGTATTATGTTTCCGGTTAATACAATTCTAGCATGAATAATAAACATTTATCATGATATAAGAAAATAAATAATAACTTTATTATTGCCTCTAGGGCATATTTCCTTCAAAAGGCGACATCATTTGGACAATTCGAAATGGCCCAAAGTAATGCACACACTCCTACTCAAATATGTGTCGTTGTCTTAGGCTCTACCCCATATAACCATGTCCCAAATAAACTCGATAACGTGTTCGGAGGCGAAACATTAAAGGACGCATGAATGGTACGCCACAATAACTTAGCGAGTGGGAATTGGAGAGAAAGATGTTGTATCGGTTCGTCTTGATCATAAAAAAACAACACATTTTACTATCCTCCCAACTACGCTTTGCCAAGTTATCTTTAGTGAAGATTACTCCCTCGTGCACAACCCACATGAATACATTTATTTTCAACAGCACCATGAATTTCCAAATGTGGGGGATCTTGTAATATGACTGGTGTTTATCAAGTCTATATAAATGAACTTCACCGAGAATACACCTGACACGGACAGCCTCCAGTGTAATGTACAGGGCACATCTAAGAGATTGACATCCATCAACATGCACACAAGATCCAGCCATCTATCCCATCGCTTCCCCACCAACGTTCACCTAAACTGAATGCAAAAGAGCTTCTGGTAGAGCAGCTCGGCGCCGTAGGGTACGACGATCTTGACGATGTTATCCGAGGACAGGAAGAACCCGCAGTAGGGGCCCCGGATCTTCCGCCCGCCCGCGACAGGACGCATGACGACGTTGCCGCCCGTCTGCATGTCTGGCAAATGTGCATCTCCGAGAAGTCGCTCAGCGTGAAGAGCCGCACGTGGAACAAAAGAGAAGGAGATGTAGATATGAGAACACCTGGCAGAGATAGAAGAAAACAATGGAGTATATCTGATTATTCCTAAACAGTAAAACGCAGCCATCTAGGCCCTTCCACAACGATTTGGCATTGTAAACCGTTGGATTAGCTCATTCAACGTTGTGGATCGCCCCGTCGTTTCACTGCGCGTGCCCCGCCGCCTTTTTACCTCTCCGCCACAAACGTCTCGGCCCGCCCAACACTAAACGGGCTGCTGCTCCGAAGAACGACCTGGAGGCCCTCTAATTCAGTGATGCGTTGTAGCCTTCGATCGTGAATAGACGGTCGATGTCCGCGTGGGGCAGGGGAGCACGCGAGGGTCGCATGCCTCTCCAGGTGATGGATGGCAGCGGCGGAGGCGGCCTCCTCACAGCGCCGCACACCCTCCCTAAAACCTATGCCTGACTGTCGTACGCCATCCCTGAGCAGCAGACCACAACATCCTCTACGTCCTCCAATCCTCCATCACTGTTCGCACAACATTGACCCTCCCAGCAGCAGGAAGCAGAGGCTCATGGTTTTGTGGCAGCTTCCTTTGATGCTAGGGTGCTCGCTGATGGGGAAGAAAAAGAAGCAGTGAAGAAGAGACGGTGTGTAGATGCCGCTGGAACCCTTCTGGCTATTAGCACCTCCATCTATGACTCGGATCCAATTCTTGCAACCGACCAAAGGGATCTTTGGCAACGGTGATATATTTCTAGCGGGAAGGAGAGACATCCATTCTCCCCTTTTCCTTCTACTTCCTCTGAACTTGAGTCAGACATGAAGACGGTCACTACACCGTGAGGATGGTACAAATTACAATCTTCTCTTTGATTGGGTGAATGTATTTTGTTGGCTGATTCTCACGGGTCATTATGGGATATACTAATACATCATGCTCATCTGCCCGTGTATCATGTATTGCTGCTTGACCTGAGCATATTACTAGCTGTTTTTTCTTAATTCTGAATTTCTGATTCTATTTGGATTAGTTGCAATGAGTCATATTCAAAGACACCATCCCATTCATTAGAACTAAAGCATATACCCTTGGTTCAGAACAATAGTACCAGTAAAGCACGTGCTGATGGTAGAAATATTGGCGATGTGAAATGTGTATGTAGTGTTAGTGTTAGCTCAACTGAACGTCAACCTAATTAAGACCTTGAATTTTCACATATGTCCTATCAGGAGGAAGGTTTGCATTTCTATATATTCATCCCATTGGTGTTCAAACGCAATTACACACAAAAGCATTGGTACTTTACTGCTTCAGAACTGGAGGCTATCTATTTATCGGTGATATATTTATGTTAGAACTGAACTTGAAGTGCCTATTCAAGCAGAGTGTGGCTTAATTAAATAATATTTCTTCTATAAAAAATCAGACAATCTTTCTCTATGGCTGTGGACGTAAGGCACTGTAACATGAACCATTCAAAATATATAAATCATTTGAAATTCCCAAATATCATTCACATATATCTATTATAATTTTTAGAATGGACAGGCGCGGCAACGCGCGCCTTCATGGTCTAGTTCTATCCATACAGCTAGAGTTGTTAACGTAATCAAACCATGTATACATGGTAAGATCAAAGATGGCATTCATTATTGGGCGCGTCTAGGGAGCAGCCGGAGCAGCCGGCTGCTCCCTAGCGTTTCCTGGCGGCCCAGCCAAATAAGGTAATTTCATGTCCCCCCGTAGTACAGAAAAGGTAAGGCCCATAGCCCACCAGCCACCAGCCACCTGTTCCTTCGTCTCGACCCAACCAACCCCCCTCCACGCGATATCTAGTGGTCCCCTCGTCATGTGCTCTTCCTCCCCCGTACCTTGCACCCGTCGATTGCTTCCAGCTCCATTGCCTACCCCACCCAACCATCTTCTTCTCCCCCAAGTAAGGCATAGATTTCTTGCCCACGCTCCAACAAGATCCATTAGACCTTCAGATCCCTTGTAATGGCGGCAAGAAAACCTTGAGATGACCTGCACTGCTGTCTTGATTAGTTGCTTCTCCTCTTAAATCTTCTCTGATCTGAGAAGGGGAAAACAAGAGAAAAAGGGCAGGGCTGCAATTTTAGAGGTCAGATCTCTCACCTCCTTTCGCTTGATTTTGCTGTTTCTCATCAATATTCGGAAAAAGCCAAATTGTCTGCAACTGCATGTAAGTCCGTCTGTGTACAAGAACATGTAAACACCTTTGTAAAAAAGTGGCAACTTATATGCACTGTTCAGGCAACTGCGACACAATTGGTAGGCAAGTCATGTGTAAAAAACTTGGTACTGTTGAACTAATAAGCTGTGCAGTTTTTGTTAGCAACTTATAAGTGGCAACTTATATTCACTGTTCAGGCAACTGCGACACAATTGGTAGGCGAGTCATGTGTAAAAACTTGGTACTGTTGAACTAATAAGCTGTGCAGTTTTTGTTAGCAACTTATAAGTGGCAACTTATATGCACTGTTCGGGCAACTGCGACACAATTGGCAGGCGAGTCATGTGTAAAAACATGAAAGTAACCTAAGATGCAAAAACTCCTAAATGTGGTTGCAGCATCACTACTTTATGCACTTGTTCAGGCAACTGCAACACAATTGGTAGGCAAGTCATGTGTAAAAACTTGGTACTGTTGAACTAATAAGCTGTGCAGTTTTTGTTACCAACTTATAAGTGGCAACTTATATGCATTGCTTAGGCAACTGCAACACAATTGGTAGGCAAGTCATGTGTAAAAAACTTGGTACTGTTGAACTAATAAGTTGTGCAGTTTTAGTTAGTAACTTATAAGTGGCAACTTATGTGCATTGTTTAGGCAACTGCAAACACAAAAATAGGCAGGCAAGTCATGAGTAAAACTTGAAAGTAACCTAAGATGGAAAACTCCTAAATGTGGTTGCAGCATCACTACTTTAGTAACCTAAGTTGCTTTATAAAATGTATGATGCTTTGATGTTTTAATTGTAGATCAGATTTCTCACCTCCTTTGCTCAATGTGGTAGATTCCATGTAACTGGTTTATTGAATGCTCTTGGAGATATGATGTCTGTGGTGTACCTGCTTGTATGAACATAAAAAAATGTGTATGAGAAAAAAAACATAATTTGACTGTTGAAAACCTTCAGATTTGCTAGTTGCTTCATTTTTAAAAGAAAACTTTATGTACTTGAACAAAAAAGCATCATAACAGACAAGCAAAAACTTCTAAAAGACATTTGGACCTTACGAAGATATTTGATCATGAAAAAATAATGATGCTACATACATGAGTCAACTTACCTATAGAAGGTTCTGTGTGCAGCAAAAATGCTTCATTGCTGGATGTTAATCGGGAGGATGGGTGGAGCTCCAACCATTATTCTCCATTGGAAAAATGGAATGTGCATCCTGGTATATAAAAAGATATGCAAGAACAAAAAATCTGGGACAAATATGTGCTATACTCCAGCATTATGAAGTAAGAAAAAGAAGAGCAAAAACACACACAACATTTAAACACAGGTACTAGTAGGAGGTAAATCTTGCCATAAGATACAGTAATAAAAAGTGATACTAGTGAACATGACAGACCATGTCACTCAACTAAAGTACTGATGCTGCTCCTATTCCTAGATTACTTTCAACTAAAGTAGAAGTATCCCATTGCATTGTTCATGATATTTGCTGATATTTGCATGATCAATACACTCTTTGAATAAGAAGCTGCCCAATGCAACCGATGACTTGTGCTTCATCTGTTTTGCTTCAACCTGGTGGTTTGATGTCTGCCAATGATTAAAAAAAAGATTAGACAAAAATGTTGTAGCACAAAACTTTCATGCAAAAAATTATACAGTGCTTGTCCCCATTTTTTAAAAAGTTTTAACTGCTTGCCTCTTCTCAGATATCTTTTCATGGTGTTATAAAATGCAGATTTGGAAATATGATTGACCTAAATGAAGTACCAGAGGAAAATATGCCAGATTTTGCCTTTGTTCATGACATGAATATACTTGATCCTTTATATTGCACACAACAGAGCATCACACTTGGTGGAGCTAACAATGCTGAGTTTGTGGCTGAATCTCCCAACCCTGTCGCTGCACACAATGCTTCGGCACATGTGGTGCAAACTATGCCTACAGATATGGGTGCAACAGTCGAAGCAACTACACATCCAGCGGCAGCAACAGAGACGGATGAACACACGCTTGTTGACACTAACACCGGAGGTGGAACAGGTGGGACTGTTGGAAACAGTTTGGCAGGCTTGGTTGGTGAAAACGATGACGAGGCATGGTCACAGCCCAAGGAACCTTACGTGGGGATGAGGTTTGACACTTTGGAAGGGGCAAAGGAGCACTACAATGCGTATGCTCTGCAGCTTGGGTTTTCCATCAAAATGAATACAACAAGGAGAACTGGCGACACTCGTATGTTGGTAAAGCAGCAATTTGTTTGCAGCAAGTTTCGAAAACCGACAGAGGACGATGGAGGTGCAGAAAAGCCCCCTGTCCTAGACAAAATTATTGATCAGGCAGAACATGTTGACGAAGATGATGATATTGTCTTTCTTGATGATGAAAGTAAGTTAAAAAAGAAAAGCAAGAAACGAAAGCGAGATAAAATAATTCAAACTGGTTGCAAGGCCAAGATGGTGGTGAAACTAGTAGATGGTCGTTGGGAGGTGGTGTACTATGTTGGTGAGCATAACCATAAGTTAGTAGACAAGCCATCTTTGAAGAAGTACTTGCGATCGCACCAAGGGATACCTCCAGAAGAAAGGGCATTCCTAACACATCTTCACAACTGCAATTTAACAACAGGTGAAAAAATGATCACTAGCTTGCCTGTGTTTTTTGTCTAAGTTGCTGAACACCAATTTTATGCTAGCCTGCTGGTCTTTTTAAGCGTGGTATTTGGCCGTTGCCCTAAAACGTGTTAAGTGATTCAATACTCTGCTCCTTTACTGTTTTTTGATGTTTCCTTTGTTACTACTGGGGCTTGATTAGGTTAGTTAGTTTTGTTGAGCAATTTGCTTGACCATGAGTTTGGTAGTTGCTCGACAACATGGTCCTAAACTAGATTAGTTTTGCTGAGCAAAGTTGGAGGTTTACTGTTAGTACTTGCTCAAAGTGAAGGGCACAACTTGCCTGTGCTTGTAAGCACTCATTCCCCTTGACGCTAAAATGATATGTTAGTAGGCACTAATTAGTCTTGTTGTGCTAGTTGCTTGCCCAGGTGTTAGCAGTGGCTCAAAACATGTCCTCAACTTGCCTGCACTTGTTGCACACTTTTCATGTATTAGGTTGTGTGAAAAAAATACAAGTAGGACTTTCCCTGAACAATCAAAATGGTTTGTGTGTGCACATATATATGTCTAGTTGTACTACTTGCTTGATCATAAGTTAGTACTTTCTCAAACCATGTCCTGGGCTTGCCTGCGCATTTTCACATGTTTTCGTGTGTCTGAATTGCTGCCTATAAACTACTTCTCAGTGCCATGCATAAAAATCTGTTACTTTATGAAAATGATTTTTTATAAACTACTTTTCAGGGTGTATGATGCATATTATGTCAGACTTCTATGGCACAGAGCTGATCGTCCCCTATGGTACTAAGCACATTACAAATCTGAAGACAATGTTAAACAAAGATGCCACCAAAGAAGGAGATATGATTGAGACAGTTGCCTACTTCAAAGATCAACAAAGAGATGATCCAGACTTCTTTTATAAGATAAAGTACGATGAGGAGGACAGGGTGGAGAACATTTTCTGGGTTGACGGTGCAGCTAGGAAAGCTTATGTCGAGGCTTACCACGATTGCATCTCGTTCGACACTACATGCATGACTAACATGTACAACATGCCCTTTTCCCAATTTATTGGAATTAATAGACACGGGCAGTCGTTCATGTTGGGTTGCGGCTTTGTTAGGCAAGAAATGGCATCGAGCTTTGATTGGTTGTTTGAGACGTTCCTTGAGGCAATGAATGGTATAGCACCAACCAACATCATAACTGATCAAGACATTGCGATGGCACAATCAATTAAAAAGATGTTTCCTACGAGTGTGCATCGTTGTTGCCGTTGGCATATAATGAAGAAGGCACAAGAGAAGCTTGGACCAATGTTGGCGCGAAACCCTGGTTTGTCGCGTGATTTCAATGAATGTGTTGACTTCAGCATGACACCAGAGGAGTTTGAGACAGGATGGAATGCTCTGTTGTTAAAGTATGAGGGTATGGTTGACACCCACTTTGAGAATCTATATAACTACCGAGGAACGTGGGTTCCTTGTTACTTCAAGCACCAGTTCTTCCCTTTCTTGCAATCAACCCAGCGCGGCGAGGGGTTCAACGCTGTCCTTAAGCGATATGTGAACCCACATAAATCAATCTTGAACTTCGTGAAGCAGTACCAAAAAATTCAAACCCACATACTAGTGCGAGAAGGTGCCAAAGACTATAGAACAGAGCATTTGCAGACTGAACTGCGGTCGTCTTACCCCATTGAGAATCAAGCTTATGAGGCCTACACCAGGGACTTGTATGTTAAGTTTCGAACAGAGTTTGTGTTGATCGCGAGGTACAATATGTACGGCCTCATGGTTCTAACTTGTATGAAGTTTACCCCAACCAGGAGTGGGTTGCGAAGTATGGATCTAGAAGATACTACGTGACATGTGAACCAAGAGCTGAAGACTATAGATGTGAATGTTGCAAAATGGACAGGGATGGCATGCTTTGTTGCCATATTTTGAAAGTTTTCACGCAACTGGGTGTCAATAAAATCCCTGAGAAGTACATCATTCGCAGATGGACTCCACTAGCAATACCTGATGCACCACCTGCTCCTGATCATGAGCCCGATGAGTTGCCAGAACAGTCAAAGAAAGAGATCCGACTTGCAAACATGCAAATGGATTTTGCCAATCTTGCCCGCGGAGCTAGCGCATCTGATGCTGCTACAGACATTGTAAAGAAACATATGCGTGCAGCATGACAAGAGATTAAAAACCTGAAGTTGTCAAGGAAAAAGAAGACAGCGGCATCATCTAGTATCAACCCTGGTGGGCCTCCACCGACGGCTAGTTCTTCAGTACCGCCAGGAAGTGGTAACCCTGCTACGTCAAGTAGTCACAAGGCTAATCGACCTGCACAACCACCTAATGGGCCTGTGCAAGCACCACCTGGTCCAAGAACTCAACAGCCTACTTCTGCACCGCATCAAAACAGTGCCGCGACGGAAGTTCCTAGCCCTAACACTGCTCTACATGAGCAAGCATCTTCAGCAACTGCGCCATTTCAAAAAGGCCCCACTCCAGTACACTACGGCCCTGTGCCAGCAAGTTGGCGCCCTCCACCTCCACCGAGAATGCCTGCACCCAGGATGCCTGCACAAGCACCAAGGATGTGTGTTCCTCAACCCCCGGGGCCCATACAGCAACCTAGAGATCCTACTCTGCAAAACAGAGACCTTGCTCCAGAAGCCCTGTCTCCTGCCACACATCCTGCCCGAACTGAACAACGGCCCAGGGATCCCAGAGGGTATGCACAACAACACAGGCCACCAGCAATTGTGTATCTGCCGCCAAACACAAGTACTACTACTGGTGGGCTAATGGCATGGACCGCCCTGCAAACATTGAACTCGCCTAGTGGTTCTGGACAATATGCCATACGCCCAACATTTTCCCGACAAAATGCAGACCCACTGTTGGTTCCTTCTACACAAACTACCAGTGATGAACGCGTTCAGCTAGGGGTTGCGTCACGGGGCAAAGAACCTGCCATTCCTGAAGGTGCTCCTATACTTGATCCTGATCTTGTTTATCCTACTCCCATGGCAGACCCTACCATTCCTAGAGACCCTCCAAAATCGACAACAAAAGGAAGAGCGAAGCAACGGAGAATTCAATCAGCTCTAGAGCTGCACCCCAAGAGGAAAAACAAGTGCAGTTATTGTAGTTCTACAGAGCACAATTCAGCACTATGCAAGACGAGATTGGTTTGATGGACATTGGGCAATTTTGGCAAGTATCTGGGTATAAGATTCTGCAAAGATAGAATGCTGGTAGAACGCGTGTGTGGGAACGAATTTTTTATTTATGAATGGGATGTTGCTACTTTTTATGTCTATGACTTACCTTAGCCTACCTGTTATCTATCTAAGATTTTATGGTTATGATGTCTTAATGGGAGAAAGGTTCTTTTTTGAAGTTCAAGCTCTACTTTTTATTTTGGCAATTAGGGGCTTGTCTCCCTTAACTACAAGCAAGTCATATGCGAGTTATTTTTGTATCATTTGATCTGTGTGCAGGCAACTCCTAAAACCTATTTTTGCAAGTTGCATGATAAAACTATGCAACTAACTCATGTTGTGTCGCTTTGTGCAGCTAAGCCATGTTTCTGTCTAAATAAACTACCCGAAGATACCCGAAGTGCCGTAACATAAGAATAAAAGGATAAATTCCAATTTTTCATTTTTTTGGCAGAAAAATCAGTTTCAAAAAAGCGACCACCCTATGGTTTTGTTGCAAGTTAATACAAGGTAACTATTTCTTAAGGCTATTAAAAGACCACAGAGAAAATTGCAGAGTTCATGCAAATTAAAAAAAAGATTTAAAATAGCAAAAACATTGAGGTAAAAAAGCTAACGTATGTTAATTTGAGGACGTCTTTCCATGGTGCCTTGTTGTGAATGCTGTCAACCCATTGAATAGTCAGCTGTTTCCTGATGTTTGGGATATCATCAGGTGTAAAACTTGGAACATTCCTTGCCTCCCATCCATTGGCAAATGTAAGAGCATAAACCCCGCAGTCAACACTATACAAACAAAAAATGTTTCATAGAAACACGAGCCGTAAGTTAAACATTTTTATTGACTTATTGGCATGTTCAGATCTAGGGGCTTATGGGCACTTACTCGTTATTTTGCTTTGGAACATCAATGTTGACAAGCCCGAAGTTGTCCAGGACAACATGTGATTTGGGGTAGTGCAGTTCCCATAGACTGCGGAAGCTTGCAATTATGGTCCTTGCACACCTATCAAGTGATGGGGATTCAAGAGTTCTCCATGAATCAAGTACCTCGAACCTTCGGTCTCTTATATTGACATTGAAAACCCAATAATGGTTCCCTGTGACTGGCTTTGAAGGCTCGATGTTCTCTAAAACAGGAAACATGATCTACGTAAATGATGACCAGACAAAAAAGGATGTTAGATAGTTGAAGAAAAATGTGTTGGTTCTCGTTACTAGATTTACGATTCTGGTTTGTATGTGTGCAACTGCTATCATGCATGGAGGCAACTTAAAAAAGATGGGGGGTGAAAAAGTAATTACGATGAGGGGATGTGTTATGCAAGCAACTTAAAAAAGGGTGCAGGCAACTTACTCATGTTATGCAAGCAACTTTGGGGGATAAAAAAACAATTATGGAACATGTTCACTAAAAAAACAGCTTCCATATGCATATCTGTAACATGATGTATGAGACTTGGTGAAACATAGTAACATGCTTGCTCAAAAACAGTAAGAGACTTGCTCAAAACATATGAACAGTCTTGCTCAAAACACAGTAACAGAGTTGCTCAAAGACAGTAAGAGACTTCCTTAAAAACAGTAAGAGACTTGCTCAAAAAGTAATTATGATGAGGGGACGTGCTATGCAAGCAACTTAAGTTTGTTGTGCAGGCAACTTAATGATGTTGTGCAAGCAACTTTGGGGGATAAAAAAACAATTATGGAACATGTTCACTCAAAAATCAGCTTCCATATGCATATCTGTAACTTCTATCATTATGCACGGAGAAAAAAAGGCTAATGATTTCTGATGGACACAACTGTTTCTGAAAAAAAGTTGTAAGATGTCGAACAAACTATGACATTCCTATAAGGAAACTACTACAAAATAATAATTGTGTAAGAAGTGCAATTAATGTGCGCACACCCAATAGAGATGTAGTGATAGAAACTGACCATGTCTTTGCGGTCCAAATGGTTGGATTTGTTGAATTTCGATGCAATCTCTTTACTATCAAAGCAGTCCATCTGTTGCATCCTTATTTGAAAAAAAGATTTCAACAAGTGTATGAAAAAAATGAATGATCCAAGTAACGAATGACATGTGTGCAATGAAAACAAAATGTACATTGGCAAGGTGATGGTGCATTTTTCCTTTTCTTACCGAGAACTTAAGGGGCATAAGCACCTTCTTCGAGTCTGGTGGCAAGTTCAGTATAATCGACAAAATGCCAATTTGAACAACGTGAGACAATAGGAATCCTTCTTTTCTCATTGAATTTGCGAGCTCCCTGACAGTAACATGGTAACCATGGTAGTTGATGACAATGGGGCTGCAAAATAAAACAAAGAACATAAAAAAAGGAATTAAAAAGATAAGATTGACAATGCATTATGTTCTTTGTGATCAAGACCTCCCCACCAAAATCCAAAAACACACCACCCCACCACCACCCTTCCCCACCACTACCTCCTCCTACTGGTAGCATATTTTATATATTTTTGATTTAGTTGCCTGTACTACAAATTAAAATTGCCATTGTACAGTTGGGTGACTTGCCTAATGACTACACACCAGGAAAAATAAAAACTATTTGAAACATAAACAAAGTTTCGTCATACCTTGTATCTTTGTCTGGTGATTCTTCTTCATTTAATCTGCCATGTAAAATAACAGATGAATATAACCTATTGCCTTCAGCTTTGCAGCGAAATACTTTCTTCTCGTCGAGGTCCATGAATGGAGATCGCTTGCATGGTCCAGGCTTGATGATCCTTCTCTCATGTTTATGTAAGACTGGCTCTCCTGAGCTACTGCTACTATAGTGCTTGTTGTTTGATCCCTCTTCTTCTAGCTTGTGCATTTTTTCTGGTGTGATGTACATAAAATGATCAGCTCCTGCTTCTGCACGGCCTGCAACTAACTCCCTTGCCTTTGGTTCAGCTTGTGCGCAAACTTCATCGATGGCTCCAAGGTCCCAATCAAAGTCATCATCATCAACTCCTATGATATTCTGCCATGCTCCTGAAGTTTATTGTGCATTGCGTGGTTCATCTTGTGCATTGCAATTCTCCCCTTCTCCTACTTTCCTTAGTGGATTATCTATGCCAAGATCAAATGAAGGGGCTGGACAGTATTCTTCAGAAAAGTTTTCTCTTCTTGACCCTTCAAACTTTGATGCATCCTGCACTGGTAGCTCCATGTCACTATGCCTGGTTTGTAAACTCTGCTTTGCTGGACCAGTGCACCTTGCAAAAAGCTCATTTATGTCTAACACATTAACTTCCAATGCAGCTACAGAATTCCCGTAGAATTCAAATGGCAGACGGTTCTCCTTCATTTCATCAAATAACTTGAAGGGCTCGCCATGAGTGCTAGTGACTTGAGCAACTTCTGTAGCATATACAGGCAATTTACCCTTAGCTATTAGCAGTTTTGTCTCTGGACTTGCTTCCCCCCTCTTTCTTATTCTAACATCATTTTGAACTGCATTGCTATTAAACTGCGTGAGCGACGGGCGATTGATTACATCTTCATTCTTGTTTACTCCAACATACTGTGACGATACCTTCACAGGCTGAGTCAATCGAAAACATGATTGCTGTCGCCCATTCAAATCACCTAGTGGTTGCCTCGAAACCTCCTGGTTTGTTGTGCTTCTGGGTGGTTGGGCAGCTTCTTTCGTATTTACTGGCGGTTGTACTAAGACAGATGCCTTAGGAACTGTTTGAGTTTCCTCAGATCCACTTGAACTTCCTTCATTCTTATCTTTTTTATCAAAAAAACACTTAACATTTTCAGACTCATCACCTTCCTTTGCAGTCCTAACAACATTTTCCTCCTGAACTTGACCAATGTCCATTGAAGCTGACTGCCTCTCCATGATTCCATGTCCTGCTTGCTCCTCAGTTGCTTGGCCCTGCTTGATGTTACTTGCCTTCTTATCAAGTGTTGCCTGACATCTTCTTGAATCAACCGCGAAAGACTGCTGCAACACTGCACATGCTGACGCAACTATTGTTGCCTTGGTTGGTTCACAACTTGCGTGGTTTTTGTTGGTACTTGCCTTTTCTTGCTCAGGGGCTTGCTCCTCAACTATTTGACTCTGTTTGATGTTACTTGCCTTGGGGACTACATGACTTGCCACATTTTTGTCTTGGGTTGCATGATTTTGAACAATGGTTGCCTGGCATCTTGGATCAACCCCGACAGACTGCTGCAACACTACCCTTGCTGACACAACTCCTCCTCCTATGATTGGTTCACATGTTGGCTGCTGTTTTGGGGCAAATGCCTCCTGTTGCACGGGAACTTGCCCGATCTTCTTCATAGCTGACTTCCTTGGTATGGCTCCCATCCCTTGCTGTTTTTTCTTTGCACACAATTCTTGCAACTCCTCTACTGTTGCTGTGACCACCGTTGGCTCCAAGATGAAACTTACATTCTTTTTCTTGTTTGCTGGCAGCGGTGGAAGCTGCATGTGCCTAGTTCTGACTTTCTTCTTTGCACCAACCTGGACATGTAGTCCAGTTATTTCCTCCATCATTTTCGAACGAATAGGCTCTGGACACACATCCTGAAAGTCTGATGTGTAAACCTCTTTCATTTCCAGACCATTGACCAGCTCTCGAAAAAGTTCATTTGCTTCCCAAGCAAGTGATGGCTCGTCAAGAAATGTTTTCACTTCAAACTTGGGGATGCGTGGCTTTGGTGATTCATTTTTAAACTCCATCATCACAAAATCTCTCATAGACATGCCACAATGCTCATCTAGACCTTTGGCTTCCTTGTCCCTCTTCTTCTGAACAATGTACTGCAGTGGAGTCCCGTCATCATCTTCGCTGTCTGTGCTATCAACTACTGCATCCTCGTTACCCCGTTGCCACCACCGGAGTCACTGTTCTGACCTCCGTTCCTGTCCTCATCGTCCTTGCCATCACCCTTCCCATCATCCTTTCTATCTTTGTCATCCTCATCGTCTTCATCGTCCTCATCATCTTCATCATCTTGCTTCTCTTCATCGTCTTCCTTCTCTTCTTCCTCCTTATCTTCATCCTCCTCGTCACACTCCTTCTTTTCTTTTTCAATCTGTTTTGCCTCCTCTATTTCTCCTTCTGTTCCATCAGTTCCCAGTTCTGACTCCTTGTCATCAGTTGCTGCTTCCGCACTATCTTCAATAATTTCATCCTCATTCACATTGAACCCACTATGTACCCGTACAGTTTCATCTTCATCACCATCATTTGAGTCGCCATCACTATCACTGTCTCCATCACCCTCATCGCCTCCATCATCAGTTCCCTCGTTTGAGCTTCCATCTTCATCACTGTCTTCATCATCTGATGGGTATGATTCTTCGACACTTGGCAGGGAATCGGCTTCAGGGGAAGATTGTCTCCGTCTTTTCCTGGATTGTTGCTTACTTGTTCCCATCCCAGATGGTTCAGTAGTCCTTGCCCCAGCTTCATCTTCGTCAATCCTTCCGATGCCTTGAACAAACTTTCCCACTAGGTGCGACATTTCAGAGCACATTTCATGTACCAATGCAGTCAACTTCACTTGTTTTTGCAAAAAAATGAAAAAATAAAAACACAAAAAAGAAAGGACATATCAGAAAATATATAAAATGCACTTGCCCCAATTTACATGTCTTAGATATAGACATAAACAGGCAACTAAGTAGACACATTAAAACAACTGTGTCCAACAGAAAAATAGTGAATTACGCAAGTCATGTGTGAAAATGCCTATAGATGAAAAAGTAGTGATCAAAGTGATTTGACTTACTGTTTTATCATATGACTCAGGGAGTCTTGCTGCAACAAATTTCGTGACGTGGTCCATGCTGCCAAAGATGCTTTCATCCGCACAGCGTGAAAACTCTGTCTTCAACTGATTACATTAAAAAACAATGATGAGAAAACACTCAAAAATGTATTCGCACCTAGGAAAAATACAAAAAAAACGGATGATAAAACATGATGTATGAGACTTGCTGAAACATAGTAACAGGCTTGCTCAAAGACAGTAGGAGACTTGCTCAAACATAGTAACAGGTTTGCTCAAAAAAATTAACATTCTTGCTCAATACACAGTAACAGACTTGCTCAAAAACAGTAAAAGACTTGCTCAAGCACATTTAGAACTTGCTCAAACACAGTAAGAGAATTGCTACAAAAAATTGAGATAGGACACTTGTCTGTAAACCCAAACACCACAAGCCCAAACAGAAACTCCCCAAACCACATAACCACATTGCCTCCAAAAAAATAAATGCATCTGCTAGCCAACACACCATATTCTAGGCAAAAACATGTGTAGTACTACTATATGTGGTTAGGCATTAAATACCCATGTAAGATTATTTGTTGTCTATGATTGGGAATGAACTAGGAATACACTGCAAAAATTAGTTCCTAAAAAATTATATGTGTGACTTACAAAATGTTCACTATTTGAGTTGCCTACAAAAACACTTTGCAGTTCATGTTTTAAAAAAAAATCAAAGTTGCTTCGATGGTGACAGAAAATTGCTAGTATCTTATATATAGTTGCCTGACCATAAAAATGCAAAAAGTGTACACATTAACAAAAAAAGAATAAAAAGGTTTACCCGCAGCCTACCGTATTCACCCGGGCCCTTCCTGTCCTTCTTCAAAATTTTGGCAATACGATCTGAATTCCAAACTGATACTCTTGGAACTAAGCTAGGGATAGGTTCGTCAACATCCAATGAGTCCAGATACAAGAGCTGTATGCAAAAAAAAAAAAGAAAAAGAAGAAATTCAGTTGTCGTTCATATAGTAAAAAAATGTGAAAAAAATGATTACAAAATGCTAGCTTCTGGTTCAACTTACTACAAGGTGAAACACACAACAACAAACAGCATTTTTCTTGCCGCGGGACGATGTGAACGCAGCCTTCAGGTGGTCGACCACGAACTGACAAATGTTTGTGTCTTGAATACCATTGACATCCATCACAGCTGGGAAGCTCTTTGGTGAGATGCTAAGACTGGTTGATGGTGCAAGGAAGCAAGAAAAAGCAGCGGCTAACCAAGCACGTAGGAAGTCATCATCATAGGCTCCATCCATTCCATGGATCATTTTACACCATGCAGTGAGAGTTGGCGCATTCTTGCCTTGGATATTGAAGATCCTGTAGAACTCCTTTGTGATTTCAGGCCGAATCTCGTAGCACACCTTCCTCCCCCTGTTAGGCAGCCCCCATATCCTATGTACACTAGCTGCATCTACTGGGATCTTCCCCCTTTCTGGTATAACAATCTGTGACTTCTCCGGATCATAGTGCTTCATTATCCATTGACTGAGGTCTCCGGGCATGCTGCTCGCTGCAATGTCCAATAAACCTCCAAACTCTCTATCAATGATAACCCCCTTCTGGAGAGGTACGAGAAGTTTATTCAGCGTGAAAAGCCTGGCGGGCGATGCCCTGTTTCTCTTATCCTAGGAGAAACAAAACAACGGATTATACATGGACAGTTAGGCAACTTGACAGCTCAACTTGGGCAAGTGTTGATCAAAAGTTGAGCAACTGTGTGTTACCTGGCTAGATCCGGTCTTTTGACGTTTTGCTTTCGGTGGTTGTTCCACACTAGTATCTTTTTCGGCATTTTCGTCGCCATCTGCAGAAACACTGGGATTGCTATTGATGTCCAGCGGACGTTTGCCACGGACAGCTATCTCCTTTCTTCCCCGACGGCTGTACGAAAAAAAGGATGTGCTTCTCTGGCCCTGCAAAAAGAAGACGCAAAAAACAAGTTAAAAAAGATATTAAAAAAGCAAAAATCTAAACTGAATTTTTTGAAAAAAAATTCGTACACACCTCTTGATGATCTTCAGTCGCAACCGATGGACCAGCATCAGGATTAACTGCATGCTGATCTCCTTCAGTGCCCTTTTTGCTTGGTGCATCCATTAGTTCCTACTACGCTGATAGAAAAAAAATTGCATAAAAATGACTTCTGAATATCGTCACACAAAAATATTGGCAAAATCACATTAAAACCAGGCAAATATCACCTTTAAAAATTGTGCGCATACAGAAAAATAAACAAAAAAAAGCAATTCATATAGGGGGTGTGTTGTTGCTATTAACATATACATTGCTAAGGATGCAGCAACATATCTAGATGCCCTATATAATGCTGCACATATTTCAGGAGGAAGCTAAAAACATGGATGAAAAAGCAATTTCGGCTTGAAAAACTGGCAACTACCATACAGCCTACAGGCAAAAAAAGGCCTGTAAAAATCCTGGCAACTCAACCTTAGTTGGGGGAACTATGCAACTGGGTATCAGTCTCATCAACCTCTCATATATCGGTCTCGCCGTCATCTATCTCGCATGCAGAATATGCTAGATCCACAGATCCCAAACCCTAACCACGTCACAAACTGAGAAAACAACGACCCAGAATGCCTTGCCGCATCACGCACATAGGAGGAGGGAAATCAACAACGAGGGCAGCTAGCAATTCCTACCTCATATAGCAAAGCAAAAACGAGAGAAAAGCGGGGGCGTGCTTACCGCGTCACGACCTGGACAGACGAGCGGTGGTTGCTGAAGGTCGCGTCGCCGCTACAGCGAACCCACCGCCGCGTGTCGCTCGCCTTCTCTTCCCTCCACGCCACCGATGGAAGCCCCTCCGTTCGCTACCCCTGCAGCCACAGATGAGCCGTGGATTCTGCACCCCCTTCCACCCCCCTCCCTCCCGACGCCTCTGTCGCCTCCCGTACCTCAAAAATTGCCGCTCCACAAAAATCGAACGGAGAATAGCACCAAAATCACCGACGAGGAGTGGATTTGTTGCGAGAAATCAGCGAGAGGAGGAGAGAAACAGCAGCGAGAGATGGGGAATTCCGGCGTGTGGAGCGGAGAGTGTGAGCAGTTTTCGAAATGCGAGCCGTTCGGTAGGATAGGGGAGGGGTGCGGCGGAGTGGGCTAGTGGTAGGACCGGGAGGACAGCGAGGCACCTACACGGCGGTTCGGACAAAGGAACACCTGGACGCGACGGCGAGCGCGCGATTTGGATCCGACGGTTCGCGATGGCGTTTGCTCGGGACGTCTAACGAGCAAAGCTTTGCTTTTAAGAATTTGGGTTGATTATTTTTCCCAACCAAGTGGAATCCCCTCACTTCCCATGTCGCTCTCGTGACCGACCCGGAGGGGAAACCCTAGCCGCCGACATAGCTCGCCTCGTTCCCTCCCTCCTCCCCTTGCCACCGCCGGCTCACGCTGATGGGTAAAACCCAGCCAGTGTCGAGACCTCTCTTCCCCCTTCCTGATGGCGGCCGACATGGGCTTGTGAGATTGGGCGGCATTGTGTTCGTATAGGGTGTTGTGGCGGATGGTGGCGGCGGTGTGAAGGGCTTAGTGGTTGTGGGGGTCTGCATGTGGATAGCCCGGAGACGTTACGGTGGCCATGGTCGGGTGGCATCTTCTAACTAGCGGTGGGCGGTGGACGCTGATGCGGGGGTGCGCCGCCCTTGGCTGCGTGGGTGGTAGGTTGGCGTCGCACCTCGAGTGTGCTCTTGGGGCCTCGTCGTCGATCCTTGGAGCTGAACTGGAGATGGTGGTATCCTCCCTCAATCCTCTTCCTATCCTACCTACCGGCCCATGATGCTGGCGAACTCTGGTTGGTCAGATCTGGTAGCTGGGTGGGGTTGGTGGTGCTAGGGGCTATGGATTGGGGGAATCCCTTGGTCAGTTGGAACGGACACGATACTATCGACGCTCCGGGTGTCGTTTCCCTTCGTGTAGGTGACATCTACCCCTTCCGTCCACCTCTTAGTCCCGGGTGAAACCCCAAAATCCACGGATTGTGTGGCGAATACACTCAGGGGTCGTTGTACTTATTGTAGGAATCACCTTGGGACTGTGGAGTGCTGGTCGAGGCTTCGTAGTTGGAGGTTGACTGCCTAGATCTACAGAGGTGCTCCCGCTTGGCTGCTTGCGGTTGACGTTGCTCCTTGCTGGAGGTTGTGGCAATGTATAGGATGTAACTTTGTAAGGTGAGGTAGTTATGTTAGTCGTCCTCTTCCTGACAACATGTTGGTGCTAGTCATACGATCTCGGGGTGAGCGGCTATGCCTTCTAACATTGTGATGTCCTCCGATCCAGGACAAGATGGCAGGGGGGCCTTCTTCGGAGGCAAACACATATGGCGGATAAACTATGGTTGGCCTCATGGGAGTTGACAGAGCATGGGTTTCCTCCGACGGCGGGCTGCTACCTTGTCTTGCTCATGTCGACAGAAGGATCTTGGTTTGTCCAAGGCCTTGATGCCCAAGCTTGTTCTTGGTGCACTCTTGGCTCATTAGTGGCTAGTTCGGTATCATGTATTTTTGTCCTTTTTTTACTTTCTGTTGTAATGGTCGTTGTATGTTGGGTTGTGGCTTTATCTATAAAGCGGGGAAAATGCCTTTTTCAGAGAACAACTTGCCATTATCTTTTGAGTTATTATTTAGAGGCTGTGACTTTTACACAGAAAAGAGTGTCATCAAATCTGTCGGAATGACACCATATGAGATATGGTGTGGTAAGCCAAATGATTTTGTCTTTTCTTAAAATTTGGTAATATAAGATGTATGTAAAATGTTTACATGTCTATCCCAAATCAGTTAAGTGCTACTTTGTATTTTATCCCCAAATACTTGGTATTCCTCGATGTACCATGGCAAAATGTTTGCCACTAAGAACAATGTGTTTTTGAAGTAAATAATTCTTGCAAAAGAATAAATGGAAAGACAGTGCAGCTTGACAAGATTAGAGAATCTTCGTCATTAGATCAAATGAAAGAAATGTAGGAAGTGGTTCCAGAAGTTTCCCAGTACAACTGATATTTATCTCTATTTCTTCTAACAATATTAAAATCTCCTCAATAAATCATTACACCCAAGCATCTGCATGAAATCAATGAGGAAGTCCACCTTATCTCTGCAGTGAGCAACTACACAAACATTGTCCATATTTGATTTGAACCATGTTTACTTATCCATAAGAGTCATTCTAGTCATCCAGTTAGCCAGTTACTAGCTACACACGTATCGGCTTCAAACAAACTGTCACTAACCCCCATAATCAAGTCATCCAAAGCTACAACAGCTAGCTGCCAAAGCCATATAAAAGAAAATAGCCGCTAACCGCGGCCACTTAGATGACAGTGAAAGCACATCCTTTATCTCTTGATATGTATAAATTTCACCTTTTACTCATAGATAGTTTCTTTACGAGATATCCCTCCCCAAGGTGTAGCAAATATAGTGTAATCCAGACACACATGAATTTCATTCTCTTTATCAGGGTCACTTTGTATTTCATGAGATTCTGTAGCAAGCATTTTATCTAACAACTTCTTCATTGATTTCATTAATCCTCTGTGTACCAACACCAGCCGAGCCCATCCACTCACTGGTGTATTTCAACAAGGAGGTGCGCACGGATGGTACAAAATTATATCCTCCCACTCCTTCCCTATTCGACCAAAATCACTTCACATTAAACCTAAAGATCATTGATAGCGACATTTTGATGATGCGATGTAAAGTTATTGAAAGGAACTCATATTGATACCTAAACGTGGTTTCGATGCAAAATATTGTTGGATCAGCTGAAACAACGTCCATCAATTGCTTCGTGATACCGAGAGTTCCCCCAAACATTTCACAATGTTGTTTGGAATAATGCCTCATGAAGTTCTTCATGGTAAGACCAAACTTGCTTTATATTGATCATATCTCCTTGTTCTTGGCCGGCATTGAGTAAATCTTGGCATCACCAAGAGTTTCCCCAAACACGTCACAGTGCCATTTGTAATGATGCCTCATGAAGTGCTTAACAGGGAACCGACGGTAAGACCAAACACGCTTTGTGATGATTGTCTCATTTGGTTCTTCAGTGGCATTGAATAAAGCTTGGCATCCCCAAGAGTTCCCCCAAACACTTCACGGTGGCATTTGAAAGAATGCTCATGAAGTGCTTGCAAGTAACCCAAGGTAAGACCAAACATGGTTCATCATTAGCGCAACTCCTGTGATTAGCGACCAGTATCTGGTAAATGCTTGATTACACTGAGAGTTCCCCCAAATACTTCACATAGGCTCTCAACAGGTGCATCGTAAGAGCAACTCCAATGGGGTGACCCATTTCGTCCGCCCGCGTCCGTTCGGGTCGGCGCGGAAAAAAGTGGCGGCCCAACGCGCCGACCCAAACTCAAATCGTGTCCGCCCGGCGTCCGCGCCGACCCATTTCCGGCCTAAAATTGCGCGCGTCGGCGCGGACGCGCCGCGCGTCTCCTCGCCGTCCGCCGCGTCCCCACCTGGCGGCTGTCCAACTACTATGGTCAACATAATTTATGACGACCACCCACCTTGGGCCCATGCGTCAGCGACGACGGTCGTCCTTTTTTAAGCCGGGCGTGCGGCGGGGCCGTCCTCATCCACTACCACTCGCCCCCCGTCCCCATCTGGCCACCCCTGCCCCCACGCCGGCGACAACCCTAGCCACCGCCAGCATGAGTTTCTTCTCCGGCGTCGGCAGTAGCCGCAAGGGAAAAGCCCCCGCCCGCCATTCCCCCTCCCTCCCCGCCCTCCCCGCGCCGGCGCGCGCTCCCCGGCAGAGGCAGCGCATCAACGTGCCGGTGCACCAGGCCAAGTGACACTGGCACCACCGCGTGTCTCTGCCGTACCCGGACGTGACGCTGCCGCACGACTGGCATTTGGATCCAGAGAGGATCCCAGTGCCGGCGGCGCCGCGGATGGCCAGGGCCCATGCGGAGGAGGTGCGGCGCCGGCGGGCGTTGCTGAGTGAGGAGCAGCGCGCCGACCCGTGCTTCGCCGTTGACTCGCTCAACTGGTTTCGATGGTTCACCATCGAGCACGAGGAGGCGAGGCGACGCGGCGTCCACGGCGTCGACCACAGCCTGCCGCCGCCCGCGCTCGTCGTCCGCGACGAGGACCAGGAGGCCGAGGCCGCCTATCAGGCGGCCATCAAGGAGAGCGAGGAGGAGGAGCGGTGGAGGGAGGCGGACGAGGTGGCTTTCGAGGCTGCCATGGCGGAGGCCATGGCCCTCTCCGCGGCGGGCGACTGCGTCGTGCCGCCGGTGACCCCGCCGTCCCCGCCCAAAGCCGAGTCGGAGGAGCCGGCCTACATCGAGCGCTACTCCTGGACCGGAGTAGTCCGTGAGTGGGTCAGCGCTCCGCCGATCTAGCTCGGGGCGACGGAGAAGCAGCAGGCGGCTTACCTCGACCACTGGCGCCGCGTTCGGCTTGCAGAGGACCGCCGGGAGGGCCAGCGCCTACAGATGCTCGAGCGCGAGGCCGAAGAGGAGGCGCGCCAGGCCCAGGCAGCGGCGGCAAAGCCCGACATCACCGCCGTCTGGAACACGGCATTCCCCCGGGCTGGCCCTGCGCCGACGTTGACCGACCTCACCGGTCCCGACGCAGACGCCGCCGCCGACGAGGACGCCTAGGGCAGCGCGTCGTCTAGTTTTTAGTATTTTAATTAATGTAATGTGGACTTTCGCTAGCCTTCGTGGCCGGCTTTTATGTTTAATTAAATGCATGTATTTATTTTCAAAATGGTTGCAATACTTATTTTGGCGCGCCGATGAAATGGGTCGGGCCAGCGTTGGGCGCTCACGCCGACCCAAACACAGTGCCGGACGTTTGTGTCCGCCGGGCCGACCCAAACGGACAAAAAGTGGACAAAAGCGCCGTCCGTTTGGGTCGGCCCGTTGGAGTTGCTCTAAAGTGTTTGAAGGGAACTCCCGGTAATACCAAACGTGATTTATAGTACATCTTGTGTGGCTTATGTTCTGCAACATCTGCTAGGTGGTTGGTTGGACCAAGAGTTCCGCAATACACTTCGCAAATACCTGAAAAGGCAATTCATAAAGTGCTTGAAGGGAATTCCCAAAATGTGATTCTCAGCCAACTAGTGCATTTCTCATGGTATGTGGCTGCTGTCTACTGAATGCTTGGTGACACCGGGAGTTCCCCCAAATGCTTCAGAGAAGTTCTCAAAAAGACGCGTCCTGGAGTGCTTGAAGAGAACTCCCGACGAGGCCAACTCGATTAATCCCCATCATAATGTATATGGACCTATACCACTATAATTTCTAAAGCCCAAACACTCAAATCCTATTGATGTTGTTGGTTGCCACCCAGAGTTTCCCCAAACACTTCACTATGCAAAGCTCTATATCCCTGCATTGCGCACTTATAAAACTGTGTGAATGCAACAATGAGGCAGAAGCTAGCAAGCAACTGAAGTGGTTTGAGGAGAACTCCAGGTGACAACCAACCAAACTAGCTAGACAGAACTCATGTTCATCTCCTGGACCACACTTCGCTTGTTTAATCTGCTCTGCTGATGAGCGCATACGCGGCTGCTATTTATAAGTATATGAAAGACTAAAGATTGAGTAGCAAGTTTGTTGCCTCCTGTGGACTGCGGTGTGCAAATGCAGTACATGGTCTTGGTGTTGGATCGATGAACCTGGCAATGCACCTAGCCGTGATGTGGCCTAGGTTAGAAGGAACTACGTGGCTAGCTAGAGCCAAGGGAATCCCGTAAGATGTGGCCTTTTCTGGCCAGGATTGGCAGCTCCGTGTCATGCAAAAGATCATGGAGTAAAGATGCGTGCCCAGCCTGCAAATTCCTTATCTCCTGCAGCTAGCTAGCTAGAGATCAGCGTCGTCGGCGACGTCGCTCCGTTTCTGTCCACGGACATTTCTGTCAGCGCGTCCATGCAAAGGGGGTGCAGTGCAGGGAGCACGCTATAATTATCATTATCATCACATGCAACTGGTGCAAAGCTTGAGCTGGCCAGTTGCCGGGACAGGGACAAGACATACGTGCAATCTTTGCTAATAATTTGCTGCAGGAAAATGCTCCATACTTCTCATGGGTGGATGTTTTCGTTGCAGTAGTGCTGTTGTGCAGTATCTTGATAAAGTCAGTACGTAGCTCATAAGGAACTTAGGTAGAAGAAAATTAAAGTGATCAGTAACTTAGGTGGTAGAAGAGAAAATGTATTTCTTTCATGCCAACATTTCACACTATTATGCAGCAGAGAGCAAGGGTTATGTGCAGTTATGCACACTACTTAACCACGTGACACATGCGGTAGGCAATTCAAATAATTCAAAAGAGAAGTGCACCACTACTTAATTAGTAGTAGTAGCACCGCACAAACCTAGCACCGCCGCCGCCGCCAGGCCCCTGCTCCATCGCTCCCTCATCACCTCCTCCCCCGATCCAAGAATCCTAGCGCCGCCGCCAGGCCCCCGCTCCCTCGCTTCGCCGCCGCTGGAGGTCCGCCGGCGAAGTCCGCACATGCCCCAAGGAAGGTGGCGGCGGGGCTGTTTCTCCCCTCTCCGCGGCGTTGCGCGCGCGTTGTCTGCATCGCCATGAGCGTGGGCGAGATGCAGGGCTGCAGGAGCGGCGTCAGCGCGGGGAAAGGTCGGATCCTGGTCGGGCTTGGCCAGATCTAGCTTCTCCGCCCTCGTTGGCCCTCGATGTGCTGTGCGCCGCGTCGGCGAGCAGTGCTCGGCGGCTCTATGGTGGAGTCGCGGACGCTGGTTTGCGGCGGGCAAAGTGCGACAGCGAGGTGGGGCTCAGTGGCTTCGTGGTGGGGTTGCGAGCTCCGGCGGGCAACGAGGGCTGGATCCCGGGACGGCGGCCCTGGAAGGTGGTGGCGGGTGAAGCTCGGGCTTCCCGCGGCGGCATGGCGTGGTGTAGTCCCTGTCCAAGGCGGATCTGCGTCGGTGATCTCGTGGTTTTTGCTATGGATTGGTTCAGATCAAAGACGGTGGCGAGCGTGCGAGATCCATCTCGGCGGCTCTCGCGGTTTGGCGAGGTGGGGTGGGAGCCCTCCTCCCAGGCTCTAGTGGTGGCACACTCAGGCAGTGGCCGGTGTGCCAGGGCTCCTACGGTGGCACTCCTGTTGCGGTTGGTCGCCGGATCTAGGCGGCTAGATCTGGGGCTTTGAAGGCGGTCGAGACAGTGCACAGGTTGTCGGGTGAATTTCTTGGGACGGATCCGGATGAAAACTTGGTCTTCGGTCGTTAGCTGGAGCCGGTGATGACGATGCCCTAATCATCGTTTCCTTCATGAAGGCATCATCGAGGTGAACCTCCCAACCCCACTTAATACCTCCGGGGAAAATCCTAGATCAGTTGATCGGATGACGGCGGCAATCATGTGTCGTTACCCCCTTGGGGGCGGCATTCTTGGAGATGCACTCGGTCTCGAGGGACCAGCGGACGGCTTCTTCGGTGGAGCGGTGTTTATTTCTACATATTCAAGCGGCGGTTCTCGGCGGCATGGAGCAGTGGAGGCTTGGCGTCAGATGTGTGGCGATGGACACGCGCAGGAGGTCGACGTTGTCTGGCGTCGTGGTGGCGTCGATGGCAGAGAGGCCTGACAAGGTCGATGCGTCAGTATATGCTTTGAGGATGGATCGATGGAAGATGGAGGCGACGGCCCTTTGCAGCATGTGCGTGTGGTACTCACTGAGAGTGCGCCTGTCCGGAGTGTTACCCAGTCCTGCCTATGTGGCTTGGATGGGGCATCCGGCATTAGATGTTAGGCTTTCATGCGATGTCTGTTTGGTATTTGGTCCGAACATTCGGCACACCTTCATCAAGAGGATGGGAGTAGCAATAGGTGTCGTTTAGATGGTGGGCTCGGGCTTACTGTTGTATTACCTTGTAAGGTCTTTGTGAATAATAAATAAAATGATCGCATGAGGTGCTTCCTCCTTTTCAAAAAAAAACTACTTAATTAGAAATCACAGTGGTTACGTACAGTTTATAAACAGTGGGTTCAGTACTTTGATGACCTACTATGTATTAGTGCTAGTATTACTTTTCAGAGACAGAGGCTTCTTTCAAATGTGCCGTCAGTCTGCAAGAGAATCCAAGTTGAGAACATATAAACGGAGCCAGTGTGGAGATGATCTTGTACTAGTGACTTTAAAGTACAAACTGAGTGTGGGATCACCAGTTCACCACACATAAACAAAGTAAATATTTCAGTTGTCTTTTGGTGTCGCTGTATGTAACCGTGCATGTTCGTCAGTGGTGTTTATTGAACTAAAAGCCAGCTAGTTGTTGGCATAGCAGGACACATTTGGTAATGGTAACCCTGATGCCGGAGCACATGGACCTAATCTGGGATTTTCCATAAGAAAACCTGTCTGCTCTGGTCCAATGGGCTGGCTAGTTGTCTCATTGTGCATGCGTGACTGTATAACATATGGGCAGGCAACATAAAGAGAGGAGAGGGAAAAGGCAGCACACTATGTGAGGTGCCACCACAGGATCGATAACTATATTCCCAAATCCCAAAGGCCATACAACAGAGCGAAAAGCTAGCTACAACCTACAAGAAGGTGTCCAGGTTCAATGCACTCGATTGATCCACATCGTTCAAAGTTCAGAGACCCAGATGATGGCCAGTTTCAAAGCAGGTGAGACGATCAGAGCTGCTGAGCCTCTCAAAGGGCATGGAGACGGAGATACTTGGGGTATGAGTATCTGTATCTTCGGAGAAGCATCATTCGGAGAGGCGAGATGATGGCGACGCGGCGGGAGCTTTTCTTCTTCTTCCTCGTGTGGTAGGAGGAGGAGGAGAGGCCGTCGGCGTCTCGCATGGAGTTCCCCCATTCACACTTCTTGGCTCTAGTTCGTCCTCGTTCGTTCAGGTAGGGAGGGTTTTGTTCCTGTAATTCCCTTGAGTTGTTCCTCGTGGAGATGGGCTTGTATCTTCTGCTTCTCTTCTTGCTGCGTGTTGTCGTCGCAGCTTGATTGTATGTTTGTTATATCTCAGGGCATCTCGTCTCTTTTGGCCACTTCGTGTGTTTCTTTCGTCATGTGTTTTGTTCGGATGACCTCCGGAAATGCATGCATGCGTGTGTTTTTCTCGATGCGATGATGATTGTAGTTGCGGTGTCTGAACTTCAGAGCGTCACAGGAATGTACTCTGATCCACAGCGTTGTCGGTCACATTCAGGTTGCAATGGCAGATGCTGTGATTCACATGACACGATTAGCACAGCACCAACTCGATCACCCATTCCACAGCAAAGAGCAAACACGACCAGCTCAAACCAACAAGGCATGCCATGAGCTAATTCCGTTCATTCCAGGGGGCAGAGAGAAACAGGTTCAGCTAACCAAGCTACTACAGTGTTTCAACAGAATTTCTTCTCAGGCCAGAGCCAGATGCCCACGGCAGAACATATCCTGCACTGCACGACCATCTTCGCTGCATAGGAACACACCCGTCCAAGCTACGCAAACGCTACTGTCACAAAGAGTTTCGCATAGCCACTACATGTCCATAACAGAGTTCAGTATAGCAGACCTCCGTCTGGAACTTGAGGCATGCCCATGCTTAACAGCCCCTGGTAGAGCAGCTTGGCGCCGTAGGGGACGGTGATCCTGACGATGTTCTCCGATGAGCGGTAGAACCTGCAGTAGTGGCGTGAAGGGCCGTTCGTGGAGGTTGGCGGCCGCGCCGTGGGCCAGTAGGCAGTCGCGCTCCACTCCCCGAACTTGACCCCGCCGGACCTCTTCCGGTCCGCGACCGGCTGCCTCGTGAGCGGGTGCACCGGCCCCGTGTTCCGGAACTTCACCTTGTCTTCTGCCATGTGGATCAGCCTCTCGGAACGGATTTCTGACGCCTCACTCGGGTGGGCTTCTTGTAAAAAACATATGTTCTAAGTAGATACTAGTACCCATGTATCTCTCTTTTTTTTAAATACAACAAGAGGCGTCAGTTTTGGACATTTAATAAAGCAATAACATGTTACAGGAATGTAGCATGAACTGGACTGGTAACTGAACTCAAAACGTATGTCCAGCGTAACTATGCAGTATCATGTTACATATGCAGTGAAAGTACAAATGTCTAATTTTAACAAAACACATGATGTTACATAGTAGTACTAAAGAAAAGGTGATGTAAATATGAGAACACCAGGTGAGATTGAAGAAAATAATAGAGTGTATCTGATTATTTTATCCATAGAGCTAGAGTTGTTGACATAATCAAACCATGTATTACATGGTAAGATCAGAGATGACATTGATAAATTTTCCTGACCGAGTGGAATCCCCTTCCCTCCCGTGTCGCTCCCGCTCCTGATCCGGAGGGGAAACCCTAGCCACCGGCATAGCTTACCTCGTCCCCTCCCTCCCTCTCCCCTTGCCGCCGCCGGCTCATGCCGACGGGCAAAGACCAATCAGCGGCGGAGCCTCTCTTCCCCTTCCCGATAGCTGCCGGTGCGGGCTGGTGAGACCGGGCGGCGTTGTGCTGGTAGAGGGCGTGACGGCGCTGCGGCGGGCAGTGGCGATGGTCCGTGGTTGTGGGGGCCTGCGTGTGGATTGCCCGGAGACGTTGCGGCGGGCACGGTCGGGTGGCGTCTTCTACCCAGCGGTGGGTGGTGGGCGCATATGTGGGGGTGCGTGCCCTTGGCCGCATGGTGGCCAGCCAGCGTCACGCGTGGAGCGTGCTGTAACGCCCCGGACACACTTGCGGGTGGTCGTTACTCCTGGCGAGATCTAGACTGGCCCCACAGATCAATACTAGTCTTTTCTGCGCACTTTGTCCTCACTCGTGCGCACCCGGGAGCAAATTCCCGGTCGGTCACCCATCCTGAAACTACTCTAAGTTGAGCACGCTTAACTTTGGAGTTCTGTCCGAATGGGCTTCCGGAAAAGAAGGAATTCCTTATTGATATGAGTAGTCTATCATCCCTAATAAGCCAGGCTATCACATACACCCCCACTCAGAGGAACCGACGTCCTCGTCGGGCCACAGGAACGTTCCCTCTTGGCACAAACGTCTGTGCATCCAGTCCGATACATGTGTCATGTCGTGTGCCACGACGGGTCACAAACGTCATGAAAAACATGACCGCGCACCTGTCCGCAACCATCCGTGTAACCGCAAGGCTCGGCTCTGATACCAACTTGTAACGCTCCGGGCACACCCGCCGGTGGTCGTTACTCCTGGCGAGATCTAGACTGGCCCCACAGATCAATACTAGTCTTTTCTGCGCACTTTGTCCTCACTCGTGCGCACCCGGGAGCAACTTCCTGGTCGGTCATCCATCCTGAAACTACTCAAAGCTGAGCACGCTTAATTTTGGAGTTCTGTCCGAATGGGCTTCCGGAAAAGAAGGAATTCCTTATTGATATGAGTAGTCTATCATCCCTAATAAGCCAGGCTATCACACGTGCTCTCGGGACCTCCTCGTCGATCCTTGGAGTTGATCTGGAGAAGGTTGTATCCTCCCTCGATCCTCTTCCTGCCCTGCTGGCCCGCGAGGTGACCTTCGGTTTGACAGATCCGGTGGTTGGGTGGGGTTGGTGGTGTTGGTTGCTATGGATTGGGGGAATCCCTTGGCCGAGTGCAATGGCCGTGGTGCGAGTGACGCTCCGAGTGTCATTCCCCTTCCTGTAGGCGGCATCGAGATCCTGCCCTTGCCCTCCACCTCTGAATCCCGGGTGAAACCCCAAAATCCAAGGATTATGTGGCGATTGCGCTCTGGCATCGTTGTACTTCTTAAAGGCGCCACATCCATCTTGGGACTGTGGAGTGTTGGTCGAGGCTTCATAGTTGGAGGTTCACTACCTAGATCTACAGAGGTGCTCCCGCTCAGCTGCTTGTGGTTATCGTTGATCCTGGCTAGATGCGGTGGTAATGTACAAATTGTTGCTTTGCAAGGTGAGGTACCTGTGTTGGCCATTCTCTCCCCCCAACAACATATTGACCCTAGTCATATGAGCTTAGGGATGAGCAGCTCTGCCTGCCGACAGTGCGACATCCTTTGATCCAGGGCAAGAGTGTAGGCCTCCTTCAGAGGCAAACACAGATGGCGGCAAACTATGGTTGGTCTCATGGGAGTTTACGAAGCATGGGTTTCCTCGATGGCGGGTTGCTACCTTGTCTTGGTCATGCCGACAGAAGGATCTTGGTTTGTCAAGGGCCTCAATGCCCAAACTTGTTCTTGGTGCACTCGAAGCTCGTTAGTGGCTCATTCGGTATCATGTATCTTTGCCCTTTTTACTTTCTATTGTAATGGTTGTTGTATGTTGGGTTGTGGATTTTATCTATAAAGCGGGGGGGATGCCTTTTTTGGAGAACAATTTGTCATTATCATTTGAGTTATGATTTAGAGACTGTGTCTTCTATACTGAAAAGAGTTCCATAAAATCTGTTCAAATGACACCATGTGAGATATGGTATGGTAAGACAATTGATTTTGCATTTTCCTAAAATGTGGTAATAGAAGACATATGTAAAATGTTTACATGTCTATCCCAAATCAGTTAAGTGCTACTTTGTAGGTTATTCTAGAATATTGGGTATTCCTCACTGCACCATGGCAAAATGTTTGCCACTAAGAACAATGTGTTTTTGAAGAAAATGTTTCTTGCAAAAGAATAAGTAGGAAGATAGGGCAGCTTGACGAGATTAGAGAATTTACGTTGGATCAAATGAAAGAAATGTTGGAAGTGGTTCCAAAAGTTTCCCACTACAACTGATATTAAAATCTCCTCAATAAAAAAGGGGAGATCATTACAACCAAGCATCTCCATGAAATCAGTGAGGAAGTCATCCTTATCTCTGGAGTGCTCAACCGCACAAACATTCGCCATGTTCCATTTGAACCATGTCCTCTTATCCATAAGAGTCATCCTAGTCATGTAGTTACTTGCTACACATGTATCAGCTTCAAAGTGTCACTAAGCCCATAATCAAGTAACCCAAAGCAACAACAGCTAGCTGCCAAAGCCATATAATGGTAAATGGCCACTAACCCCATCTACTTAGGCGGCAGTGAAAGCATTTTATCTCTTGATTTGTATAAAGTCCAACATTTACTCATAGATAGTTTCTTTAAGAAATCTTCTCTTCTATTCCCCTAAACTCATAGTGTTCAAAAAAACACCAACCATTTAAACTTTTTCTATGTAGAATTATTGGTACTACAGTGTACCTTCGGTTTAACAGTGAAATCACCAGACCATCTCATCTCTTGGATAATCACCCTCTTTGGAATTAGAATCAAAAATTAAATTTGTAATAGCATAAGGGTGAAAGCTATTTAGCTTTGCTCGGTATTATATTTTTCATTTGTTTCCCCAATCTAGTAATAAACAAATCACTTCTAGATCTTTTAGGTCCTTAATAATAGAAATAGAGTACTCTATTTACTAAGTTCCCAAGCTAAGCTGACACCAATATTACAGTGTGGGAGATAAACTAGGAACATTATTTATAACAACATGTATAGACTTTTCTCTAGATTTTTATTCATTGCCCTCTCAATAGCTTTATCCATAGTTTTCCCTTCATCCCTTTTTTGTCTGTACAATTCCTTCTTGATGCTTCATCTAGAGCAGCTTTGTCCTTGGTTTTCTGACTCTTGCAATAAAATCACCTAGCTTCATTTTATTATCATCATTTACCACCCCAATATCTTGTATAGGAGCTTGTAAAAAAAAGCCTTAGTCCCTTCGGCGTTGGAGAGCTTTTTTCTAACGAATATCTCTCCCTATGGTATAGCAACTATAGTGGCATTCAGACAAACATGAATTTCATTCTCTTTATCAGGGTCACTTCGTATTTCATGAGATTCTATAGCAAGCATTTTATTCATCAACTCCTTAATTAATTTCATTAATCTTTTGTGTACTAACACTCAGCATATAGCTGGACTTAACCTGAAATGTTGTGATTGAAACTATCAGCAAAAAGAAAGGGTTGTGGTTGATTGTATGCAAGCGCCGTCATGCATGCATTGTCGTGAAGGGCCCACATGTATATTGGCCTGTTCTCCAGACACTCCTTCGTTTGGGCCTAAAACATGTGAGTGACAAAGAAAATAAACAAACCAAAATAGGAGCCCATCTACTCACCAGTGCATTTCAACAAGGAGGTTTGCATGGATGCTACAAATGATATCGTCCCACCGCTTCCTTGTTAGAAAAAAACACTCACATTAAACTGAAAGATCATTGAGAGCATATTTTGATGATGCGATGTATGAAAGGAGCTCATGTTGATACCTAAACGTGGTTTCGAAGAAAAATCATGTTGGGTCAGCTGAAACAACATCCATTAATTGCTTCGTGTACCCAGAGTTCCCCCAAACACTACACAGTGGTCTTTCGAACAGTGCCTCGTCAAGTGCTTGTAGGGAGCCCATGATAAGACCAAACTTGCTTTATATTGATCATATCTCATGTTTCTTGGTCAGCATTGAGTAAAGCTTGGCATCACCAAGAGTTCCCCCAAAACACTTCACAATGGCATTACTAATAATGCCTCATGAAGTGCTTGCAAAGAACCCATGGTAAGACCAAACATGCTTTGTGATGATCATCTCCTTTGGTTCTTGACTGGCATTGAATAAAGCTTGGCATCACCGAGAGTTCCCCCAAACACTTCACAATGGCATTTGAAAGAATGTCCGTGAAGTGCTTGCAAGGAACTCACGGTAAGACCAAACATGGTTCACCATTAGCTCAACTCTTCTGGTTCACGACCAGTATCTGGTAAATGCTTGATTACACTGAGAGTTCCCCCAAATACTTCACAATGGCATTTGAAGGAATGCTCGTGAAGTTCTTGCAAGGAACCCACGGTAAGACCAAAGATGCTTTGTGATGATCGTATCCTTTGGTTCTTGACTGGCATTGAATAAAGCTTGGCATCACCAAGAGTTCCCCCAAACACTTCACAATGGCATTTGAAGGAATGCTCGTGAAGTGCTTGAAAGGAACCCACGGTAAGACCAAACATGCTTTATGATGATCGTCTCCATTGGTTCTTGACTGGCATTGAATAAAGCTTGGCATCACCAAGAGTTCCCCCAAACACTTCACAATGGCATTTGAAAGAATGCATGTGAAGTGCTTGTAAGGAACCCACGGTAAGACCAAACATGCTTTGTGATGATCGTCTCCTTTGGTCTTGACTGGCATTGAATAAAGCTTGGCATCACCAAGAGTTCCCCCAAACACTTCACAATGGCATTTGAAAGAATGCCCGTGAAGTGCTTGCAAGGAACTCACGGTAAAACCAAACATGGTTCACCATTAGCTCAACTCTTCTGGTTCACGACCAGTATCTGGTAAATGCTTGATTACACTGAGAGTTCCCCCAAACACTTCACATAGGCTCTCAAAAAGGTGCTTCGTAAAGTGTTTAAAGGGAACTCCTAGCAATACCAAACGTGATTTGTAGTACATATTGTGTGGTTTATGAACTGCAATATCTGCTAAGTACTTGCTTGGACCAAGAGTTCCCCAAAGTACTTCACAAAGATAATACCTGAAAAAGGTGCTTCATAAAGTGCTTGCAGGGACCCGCAAAAAGAAGTGCTTGAAGGGATCTCCCGGTAATACAAAATGTGATTCTCAGCCAACTAGTGAATCTCTCATGGTATTTGGCCAATGTCTACTGAATGCTTGCTGACACCGAGAGTTCCCCCAAACACTTCAGAGAAGTTCTCGAAAAGACGCGTCCTGAAGTGCTTGAAGAGAACTCCCGACGAGGCCAAACTCGATAAATACCCACTCACCAATGCATCATAAATTACATGGACCCACCACTATAATTTCCAAAGTGCAAACACTCTCAAATCCTACTGATACTGTTGGTTTCCACCCAGAGTTCCCCCAAACACTTCACTATGCAAAGCTCTATATCCCCTCAATGCACACTTTTAAAATGGTGGCAATGCAACAATGGGGTAGTATGAGCTAGCTACTGAAGTGATTTGAGAAGAACTCCAGGTGACAACCAACCAAACTAGGTAGCTAGAACTCTTTTTTGTCTCCCTTGGACCACACTTCACTGACTTGTTTAATCTGCGCTGCTGCTGCGGCTATTTATAAGTCTGGACGAGAGACTAAAGACCTAATAGCAACTTGTTGCCTCCTGTGGACTGCGGCGTGCAATGCAGTACATGATCTTGGTGCTGGATCGATTAACCTGGCAGTGCACCTAGACGTGATGCAGCCTAGGTTAGAAGGAAGTAGCTGCTAGAGGCAAGGGAATCTCGTAAGATGTGGCCTTTTCTGGCCAAGATTGGCAGCTCCATATCGTGCAAAAGCTCATGGTGTAAAGATGTGTGCCCAGCCTGCAAATTCCTTATCTCCTGCTAGAGATCAGTGTCGTCGGCGACGTCGCTCGGTTTCTGTCCACGGACATTTCTGTCAGCGCACCCATGCAAAGGGAGTGCAGTGCAGGGATCCGCTATAATTATCATTATCATCCCATGCAACTGGTGCAAAGCTTGAGCCGACCAGTTGCAAGGACAGGGGATCCCGTCCAATTTTTGCTAATAATTTGCCGCAGGAAAATGCTCCATACATGTCATGGGTGGATGTGGTGCAGTAACTTGATAAAGTCAGTATCTCAAAAAGATTATCTAGAAGACATAAAGTGATCAGGACTTAGGTAGAAGAAGAGAAAATGTGCTTTTTGAACATTTCACACTGTTATATATTACCTCCCTCCGTCCCGAAAATTTTGTCTTAGATTTGTCTAGAATCTAGATACGAGGGAGTATGCAACAGAGACCGAGGGTGCCACCTCTACTTAAATACAAATCACAATGTTTATGCACAGTTTTATTAAACAGTGGGTTCAGTACCTTGATGACCTACTAATGTACTAGTGCTAATACTACTTTTCACAGACAGTGGATTCTTGAAATGTGCCGTCAGTCTGCAGGAGAATCCATATTGAGAACATAAACGAACGAGTGTGGAGATGATCTTGTACTAGTGACTTAGGAGTATGAACTAAGTGTGGGATCCTCACACATAACCGGTGGAACGTCGTCAGTGGTGTTTATATTGAACTAAAAGCCAGCTGGTTGTTGGCCTGTTACACGCACAAATAATGCTAGCAGGACACATTTGGTAACCCTGACGCCAGAGCACATGGACCAAATCTGGTATTTCCCATTAGAAAACCTGTCTACTGACTCTGATCGAATGTGCTGGCTAGTTGGTCTCATTGTGCATGCGTGACTGTATAGTATGGGCAGGCGGCATAAAGAGAGGGGAGAAAAGCTTGTGACACTGATGGCAACACACTCACAGAATCGATGACTAATATTCCCAAATCTTAAAGGCCATACAACAACAGAATGAAAAGCTAGCTACAAGAAGGTGACCAGGTTCAATGCACTCGATGCCTTTCGTCATTCAAAGTTGAGAGACGCAGATGATGGCTGGCTAGTTTCAAAGCAGAGGAGATGCTTGGAATGGGCATGGAGATGGATGGAGATACTTGGGGTATAAGTATCTGCATCTTTTTAGAAGCATCATTCGCACAGGCGAGATGATGACAACGCGGCGCGAGCTTTTCGTCTTCCTCCTCATGCTGCAGTAGGAGGAGGAGAGGCCGTCGGCGACTCACATGGAGTTCCCCCATTCACACTTCTTGGCTCTCTTGTTCGTCGTTGTTCGTTCGATCAGGTAGGGAGGAGGGTTTTGTCCTTGTGATCTCGCTTGTGATTTTCGTATCGTAGGGGAGATGGGGTTGTATCTTTTCCTTCTCTTCTTGCGGCGTGTTGTTGTTGCAGCTTGATTGTATGCTTGTTGTATCAGGGCATCTCGTCTCTCTTCGCCACTTTGTGTGTTCCTTTCGTCGTGTTTGTTCGGATGACCTCTGGAAATGCATGCTTCTGTGGGTTTGTTTCTGAATGCGATGATGGTTGTAGGCTGTAGCTGCGGTATCTGAACTCAGGGCGTCTCCATCCAAATGCATGATCACGCCACAGGAATGTACTCTGATCCACAACGTTGTCGGTGACATTCAGGTTGCAATGACACGATTAGCTCAGCACGCACTCAGTTACACATTCCACAGCAAACAAGGCATTCCATAAAATAATTCCGTTCATTAGGATAAAGTTGATTCCAGGGGCTAAGCTAGCTAAGCTACTACAGTGTTTCAAGTTTCAACAGAATTTCTTCTCAGGCCAGAGGCAGATGCCCACGGCAGAACATATCCTGCACCGCACGACCAGCTTCGCTCCATAGGAACACACCCGTCCAAGCTACGCAAATGCCATCGTCACAAGGAGTTTCACATAGCCAACTACATGTCCACAACCACAGATAATAACCTTAACCAACATGTCCATAAGTAACCATAGACAGACAGATAACCTATAACACACACCACGAGCCAACGACGGAGCTCAGTCTCGTCTAGCAGACCTCCGTCTGGAACTTGAGGCAGATGCCCATGCTTAACAGCTCCTGGTAGAGCAGCTTGGCTATGACTGTAGGCGACGGTGATCCTGACGATGTTCTCTGATGAGCGGCAGAACCTGCAGTAGGGGCCCCGGATCTTCGCCCGCCCGCGACAGGCGCATGATGATGCTCAGCGTGAAGGGCCGCTCATGGAGGTTGGTGGCCGCGCCCGCCGTGGGCCAGCAGGCAGTCGCGCTCCACTCCCCGAACATGACCCTGCCGAACCTCTTGCTGTCCGCGACCGGCTGCCTCGAGCGGGTGCACCGGCCCCGTGTTTCGGAACTTCACCTTGTCCTCTGCCATATGGATCCGCCTCTGGTAGAAGGTGGCGTCCGCAAAGATCAGTGACTGCATCCTTTTGCGGGTTTGACCGTTGAGAACACTTTCACCGAGAACTGGGTAGTACCCTAGTGACCGCAAAGATCAAACTATGTATTACATGGTAAGATCAAATATGACATTGATCAATTTCTCCCGAACGAGTGGAATCCCCTTCCCTCCTGCGTCGCTCCCGCGACCGACCCCGAGCGGAAACCCTAACAACCGGCATAGCTCACCCCGTCCCCTCCCTCCCTCCTCTTGCCGCTGCCGGCTCGCACAGATGGGCAAAGACCAGTCAGCGTCGGGGCATCTCTTCCCCTACCCGATGGCGGCCAGCGCGGGCTGGTGAGATCGGGCAGCTGTGCTGGTAGAGGGTGTGGCGGAGCTGAGGGGGCAGTGGCGACGGTCTGTGGTTGTTGGGGTCTGCGTGTGGATCGTCCGAAGACGTTGCGGCGGCCACGGTCAGGTGGCGTTTTCTACCCAGCGATGGGTGGTGGGCGCAGATGTGGGGGTGCGCGCCCTTGGCCACGTGGGTGGCAGGCCGGCGTCACGCGTGGAGTGTGCTCTCGGGGCCTCCTCCTCCTCAATCATTGGAGTTGATCTGGAGAAGTTGGTATCATCCCTCGATCCTCTTCCCGCCCTGCTGGCCCGCAAGTCGCAAGGTGGTATCATCTCCTAATCAAACTATGTATTACATGGTAAGATCAATGAAGGCGACCTTCGGTTGGTCAGATCCGGTGGCTAGGTGGGGTTGGTGGTGTTGGGGGCTATGGATTGGGGGAATCCCTTGGCCGTCTGTGAAGAAAATATGCCCTAGAGGCAATAATAAAGTTGTTATTTATATTTCCTTATTTCATGATAAATGTTTATTATTCATGCTAGAATTGTATTAACCGGAAACTTAGTACATGTGTGAATACATAGACAAACAAAGTGTCACTATTATGCCTCTACTTGACTAGCTCGTTGAATCAAAGATGGTTAAGTTTCCTAGCCATAGACATGAGTTGTCATTTGATTAAAGGGATCACATCATTAGGGAATGACGTGATTGACTTGACCCATCCGTTAGCTTAGCACGATGATCGTTTAGTTTGTTGCTATTGCTTTCTTCATGACTTATACATGTTTCTATGACTACGAGATTATGCAACTCCCGAATACCGGAGGAACACTTTGTGTGCTACCAAACGTCACAACGTAACTGGGTGATTATAAAGGTGCTCTACAAGTGTCTCCTATGGTACTTGTTGAGTTGGCATAGATCAAGATTAGGATTTTTCACTCCGATTGTCGGAGAGGTATCTCTGGGCCCTCTCGGTAATGCACATCACTATAAGCCTTGCAAGCAATGTAACTAATGAGTTAGTTGCGGGATGATGCATTACGGAACGAGTAAAGAGACTTGCCGGTAACGAGATTGAACTAGGTATTGAGATACCGACGATCGAATCTCGGGCAAGTAACATACCGATGACAAAGGGAACAACGTATGTTGTTATGCGGTTTGACCGATAAAGATCTTCGTAGAATATGTAGGAACCAATATGAGCATCCAGGTTTCACTATTGGTTATTGATCGGAGACGTGTCTCGGTCATGTCTATATAGTTCTCGAACCCATAGGGTCCGCACGCTTAAATTTTGGTGACGATTGGTATTATGAGCTTATGTGATTTGATGTACCAAAGGTGTTCGGAGTCCCGGATGAGATCGGGGACATGACGAGGAGTCTCAAATTGGTCGAGACGTAAAGATCGATATATTGGACAACTATATTCGGACATCGGAAAGGTTCCGAGTGATTCGGGTATTTTTCGGAGTACCGAAGAGTTACGGGAATACGGGGAAGAAGTATTGGGCCTCATGGGCCAAGTGGTGGAAGAGAGGAGGCAGGGCGCGCGGCCCCCTAGCCCAAACCGAATTGAACTAGGGGGCGGCCCCCTTTCCTCCTTTCCTCCCTCTCCTTCCTTCTCCCCTTCCCCCTTCCTTTCCTCCTCCTAGTAGGAGTAGGAAAGGGGAGTCCTACTCCTACTAGGAGGAGGACTCCTCCTCCTGGCGCGTCCTATGAGGGCCGGCCGGCCTCCCCCCTTGCTCCTTTATATACGGGGGCAGTGGGCACCCTAGAACACACAAGTTGATATGTTGATCTCTCCCAACCGTGTGCGGTGCCCCCCTCCATCATAATCCACCTCGATCATCTCGTAGCGGTTCTTAGGAGAAGCCCTGCGTCGGTAGCATTATCATCACCGTCATCACGCTGTCGTGCTGACGAAACTCTCCCGTGAAGCTCTGCTGGATCGGAGTTCGTGGGACGTCATCGAGCTGAACGTGTGCTGAACTCGGAGGTGCCGTGTGTTCGGTACTTGGATCGGTCGGATCGTGAAGACGTACGACTACATCAACCGCGTTGTGCTAACGCTTCCGCTTTCGGTCTACGAGGGTACGTGGACACACTCCCCCCTCTCGTTGCTATGCATCACCATGATCCTGTGTGTACGTAGGAATTTTTTTGAAATTACTACGTTCCCCAATAGTCTGCAACAGATGTGATTCCTGTGACACTCCGGGTGTTATTCCCCTTCCTGTAGGCAGCATCGAAATCCCACCCTGCCCTCCACCTCCGAGTCCCCGGTGAAACCCCAAAATCACAAGATTGTGTGGCGACTACACTCAGGCGTCGTTGTACTTCTTGAAGGTGCCACGTGCATCTTGGGACAGTGGAGTGTTGGTCGAGGCTTCGTAGTTGGAGGTTGACTACCTGGATCTACAGAGGTGCTCCCGCTCGGCTGCTTGTGGTTGACATTGATCCTTTCTAGATGCGGTGGCGACGTACATGGTGTTGCTTTGCCAGGTGATGTAGCTCTGTTGGCCGTCCTCTCCCCAACAGTCTATTGGTCCTAGTTATATGAGATTGGGGGGAGTGGCTCTGCCTACCGATGGTGCGACATCCTTCGATCCAGGGCAAGAGTCTAGGGGGCCTCCTACGGAGGCAAACACAGATGGCAGACAAACTATGGTTGGTTTCATGGCAGTTGATGGAGCATGGGTTTCCTCCGACGGCGGGCTACTACCTTGTCTTGGTCATGTCGACAAAAGGAGCTTGGTTTGTCGAGGACCTCAATGCCCAAACTTGTTCTTGGTGCACTCGAAGCTCGTTAGTGGCTCATTCAGTATCATGTATCTTTGCCCTTTTTTTTACTTTTTTTTGAAAAAACACCGAAGCTTTAGTCATTAGAAATATAAAGTACTTCTTTTGTAAGGAGCATTAGAATTTCATTTAATGGTTCCTCGAACCAAACAGAAGAGAAAGAAAATCTAGCTAAGCTAGCACGCTCATGAGCTACTTTATTTGCTTCTCTATTACAATGTTCAAATCTCGTAGCAATGAAGTCACAAGCATAATGAAAACAGTCGTCGAAGATTGCTACTGCCGCCCCCGCTGACTGTCCTCCATCCTGCATATTCTCAATCACCTCCATGTTGTCCAAGTTAATAATAAGGCGATTACATCCCACCCTTTGCGCCAGTGTTAGATCAAACTTGAGAGCTAAAGCTTCCGCCATTAGTACATCCGCGCAAATAGTCAATCTTCCCATTCCCTCCAGCAATAAATCTGCCTCTGTCGTATCTTAGGACCGCCGCCATTGTTCCACTAAGCAGATCATGGTCAAAAGAAGCATCAACGCTAAGTTTCACAAAACCTCTGGGTGGACAAGACCATCCCTCCTTATTCGTAGAAGCCTTGGGGAGAATGCATTTACGAAGTTTGTGGTAAGGGCTAGAACCCCCATGGAAATCTAAAGTGCATTTGAGTTTTATCCTTATGCACCAACTTCCGTCTTTCCCACCATAAATACCATGCTGAGACAGCAATCATCTCACGCACATTTTGGTAACCCATTATCCTCAAATCTTGGTCCAAAAGAGGTAGTAAGTATTCCAACACCGCCTCTCCAGCACGGTCAATCTCTCAAGCTTGATCAATAATATCACATATTCCCAGCCTATCCCAAACCTCCTTTGCTTTAGTACAACGGAAAAGCATATGCTCCGTATCTTCTAAGCCTTTGGAGCAAGTGGGACATATGGGTGAGACCTTCATATGTCTATTAGTGAGCGTCACCCGGCATGGGAGTGTTCAATGTAGTGTACGCCATAAAAGTATTTTAACTTTTGCCAGACAAGATTACTTTCAGAACTTCTTCCAAATAGGGTTAATTGTGGATCGCCCCATCCCATTAGAGTATTTTAATTTGCTGCCGTACTGGTGGTCCCACTCCACGAAATAAGCTGACCGAACCGAAAACATACAATTTTTTGTATAACTCCAGGCAATGAAATCTGGCATATCATGTTGCGAGACTGGAACTGAAAGAATTCGTTGTACATCGATGGGCCACATAGTTTGTCTAATTTTATCTTCATCCCAATTATTGGAGGCAGGATGAATGAGATCACCTACCTTAGTTAACAAATTTCCCCCCTTAGACGTTACAATTTTCCTAGTAGCACAATTTGGGATCCACGCATCTTTCCAAATATTAATTTTTTTGTCCATTCCCCACTCACCAAATATGACCTCATTTCAAGAGATTTGTGCCTGCCATAATACTTTGCCGGGTAAAAAAGAAGCCTTTCCTTAGCTTAGCATTTAACAAATCGCCATCAGGGTAGTACTTTGCCCTTCGAATAGAGGCACATAAGGAATCAGGATTAACCAGAAGACGCCACGCCTGTTTGGCGAGCAACGGCAAGTTGAAGCAGTGAATATCACGGAAACCCATCCCTCCTTGATTCTTTGGTATACACATTTTCCACCAGGACATCCAGTGCATCCTTCTCTGGTTCTCCTCGTCTCCCCACCAGAAATGCGTTATTGCGTCAATGATTCCTTTACAATTTTCTTTAGGAAGTTTAAAGACTGACATTGCATAGGTGGGTATGGCTTGGATCACCGCCTTGAGCAGGATCTCTTTTCCCTCGGTAGACAATATTTTTTCCTTCCAGCCACTAATTTTCTTAACAATTCGCTCAACCAAAAATTGGAAACATTTTGTTTTATCCATTCCCACAATTGCTGGTAGACCCAAATATTTATCACTAAGGGCCTCCGTCATTATATTCAAAGTTGTACATAATTGTTCCCCCATCTCCACCTTCGTGTTAGGGCTAAAGAAAATGCTTAACTTTTCAACGTTTACCAATTGTCCCGATGCCTTACAGTATAGATCAACCGCTGCTTTCAGAGCTTCCGCACTTTGCTGGTTGGCTTTCATAAGAATCAAAGAATCATCTACAAAGAGAAGATTTGTGATAGGTGGTGAGTCTCTACATACTTTTACACCTGAGAAATTTCCATTTTCCTCTGCATGTGTAAGTAGAGCATTCAAACCCTCTGTACATAACAAGAAAAGATATGGTGACAACGGGTCTCCCTGTCTCAAACCCCTTGTGGGCTTGAAACTCTCACTTTCCTGCGCATTAATCCTTACTCTCTATTCAACCATTGAGACTATAACGCCCTCGATGCGGCTATAGCTCCCACGTGTCGAGGCACGACTTAGAGACATAACCGCATTGAAAGCAATGTCGCAAGTCAGGCAATCATTACAACATCCCAAGTAATACATAATAAAAGGGGGAGATAGCATAGTTGGCTTACACTCGCCACGTCACATCAGAGTACATAAATAACATCCATCAAGCAAACACTCATGGCCCGACTACGGCGCCAAAATGGAAAAGAACCCAACATGCGACAAGGCCCTGAATCGATAACCCCAACTAGGCACCACTACTGATCGTCGGGAAAGGAAACATAATAACGCTGAGAGTCTTCGTCAAACTCCCACTTGAGCTCGTACTCGTCACCTGGAGCGGAATCACCTGGACCTGCATCTGGAATTATAGTATCTGTGAGCCACAGGGACTCAGCAATCTCGCACCCTCGCGATCAAAACTATTTAAGCTCATAGGAAGGATAAGGCAAGTATGTGGAGCTGCAGCAAGCGACTAGCATATGTGGTGGCTAACTTATACGCAAAAGAGAGCGAGGAGAGGAGGCAAGGCGCGAGCGAGAAACTAGAGGAACAACCTGCGCAAGCATTACTCCAACACCGTGTCCACTTCCCGGACTCTGCCGAGAAGGGGCCATCATGGCAACACACTCAGTTGATTCATTTTAGTTAATTAAGATTCAAGTTATCTACAACCGGACATTAACAAATTCCCATCTGCCCATAACCGCGGGCACGGCTTTCGAAAGTTCAATCCCTGCAGGGGAGTCCCAACTTAGCCCATGACAAGCTCTCACGGTCAACGAAGGAAAAGACCTCCTCCCAAGACGTTCCGATCAGACTCGGTATCTCGGTAACTCAAGAAACTACGACAGGTTAAAACAAGACCAGCAACACCGCCCGAATGTGCCGACAAATCCCGATAGGAGCTGCACATATCTCTTTCTCAGGGCACACTCAGATTGTCCTAGGTACGGGTAGGCCAGCCCAGAGTTGCCCCTGGTGGCCACCGGTAGCTGACAGGTGGACCAACACTCAGAGGAGCACTGGCCCGGGGGGGTTAAAACAAGATGACCCTTGAGTCTGCAGAACCCAAGGGAAAGAAAAGTCTAGGTGGCAAATGGTAAAACCAAGGTTGGGCATTGCTGGAAAAGCTTTAATCAAGGCGAAATATCAAGGGGTTCCCATTATAACCCAACCGTGTAAGGAACGCAAAATCCGGGAACATAACACCGATATGACGAAAACTAGGGCGGCAAGAGTGGAACAAAACACTAGGCGAGAGGCCGAGCCTTCCACCCTTTACCAAGTATATAGATGCATTAAGATAACATAGCAATATAGTGATATCCCAACAAGCAAATAAAAGATGTTCCAATAGGAACGGCTCCAATCTTCACCTGCAACTAGCAACGCTATAAGAGGGGCTGAGCAAAGCGGTAACATAGCCAATCAACGGTTGCTAGGACAAGGGTAGGTTAGAGGTTCAATCATGCAATTGGGAGGCTGACAAGCAAGTGGTAGGCATCGTAGCAGTGGCAAAGCAAAAAAGCGAGCAAACTAGCATAGCAAAGATAGTAATGATTTCGAGGGTATGATCATCTTGCCTGCACAGTTGTCAGAGTTGACTGGATCCTCACAAGCAAACTCAACTGGCTCCTCGGTAGCGAACTCGTCTCCCGGCTCTACCCAACAATACAAACAAGCAACAAGGATACAATCAACCACGTGCAAGACCAAGCAATATGATGAAATGATGATATGCTATGCGGGATGCGATGCGGGATGCCAAATGCAAGATATGACAGGAAATGCATGAACCTGGCCTCAACTTGGA